>NC_056726.1:1905538889-1905598889 GCF_019279795.1 Protopterus annectens
CTGAGCCAATGGCCCATTTTCAGTGATGACCCAAGACTTGTATGTGAAATAGAGAGCTGTGTATGGGACAATATATTTTTTGTGGGACAGGTGGCCTTTTTTTAACTTCAGTAAGAGAAGAATGGTGGGTAAGGGACATTGATATTTCTGGGTCAGGTAAGTTGATTAGGTGAGGAAGCAAATGCAAACATACAGGACACACAAGACAAGACAAAGGGATGAGGAGGGACACAAAAGGTTGAGGGACATCATGACTGTGATGAGGGAGGGGACAACACAAGCTCATGCCCATCAAACATGAGGACAGTGAAAATCTAGTCCTCACCTGCAGTACTGACATCACTGTCCCCATACTCCACTGGCTGCTGGAGTGCATAATGTCTTCTCCTCCTATGGACCATGAGGCAGAGCAGCCTCTCTATGTGGCATAGTCATACACCGGTGTTGCTATGCACGACCCTACACACTGACTCTGGTATCTCTCCTGATGACTGATGAAATTCTTCCTCCACCAATACACCTGGACAGTACCACAGCAACAGCTGTGAGGATAGTGCTACCTGAGGGTGCATATAGCACAGGGCCAGGAGAGGTAGTACAGCCAGGTTGGGTGACAGAGATGCTGGGCACTGGTGCTGGAGCCAGTGGGGTGGGGTCGGGCTGAGCCACTGTGGTTGGCCTACCTTGCTTTGCTGTGAAGCATTTAGTGATTTGTTACAGACGGATGAAATGGAGACATTCTAATGACACATAGTAGAAAATAAAAAAAGAGATATGGGTTGGGGGAGAGAAAAAAAAGGTAAAATTAGTACCATCATATATAACATACAATTCATTATCACAATTTAAGAGGAGAGCAATGGTACCAAGCAGGGAGCAAAGCAATTTTTGAAATTGCAAGATTAATCTGACATTTGAAAGGTGTCTGCTAATGTAATTGTTAGATGATTTAACTTTGCAGGCATGCACTGGGTGCATGAAAGTCATGATCTCACACATACTAATATTGATTTTTACAGTGTGGGATTCAAATCTATGCATAATGGACAAAACATTTTTCCACAGCAGGGATTTTCCATCTTTGCCACAGAAAAACTGCTTCTCAGACATACTCATGAATCATTCATAAATACAGATGACAGACTTAGGTGTTAACCATGTATGTGTGTAACCTGACAAGGTCCTTTTATATACATGTATTTGTGTATGTGTCTTACTTAAGTGGGAAGGCCATGCAAGAACAGATAGCAGAATTATACTTATAGAAACATAGCATAAAGTATACACTCAGTCATACATCTGAACCTAAGGGTGTCTTATCCATGATACATATAATTCATATCAGCTCCACTATTTATAATGATGTATGAAGAGTTATAAGTTATATTTAATATAATGTGAAATGGAACAACAGTAAACATGACTGGATCTTTCTGTATTAGAATCCAGGACCATGTATATGGCAGCCCTACATATACAACTGTTGCCACAGGAATATAAAAATACCATTTTTATGTTTTCCCTGTTTATTACTATAAACTGAACTGTCAGACCAGTAAAACTATGCTGCACTTTCTGTATTAGAACACAAGACCATCTGTATTACATCCCTATACTTACACATGCTGCCACAGGAATAGTTAAATAGCAGTTGCATAATTCCCTATTCACTCTTAACTTCTTTGTATTAACTGCCAAGCAACACCACTTAGCATGTTTGCACAGTGCCTAACAGAGTAAATAAAATGTATCCATTTTGAAATCATTGACTGCTTCCTGTCTGCAGGTATTCAATGGCTGCAAGTGTTAGGGAAGCTTGCTAACCACCATGCAACGTCACTTAGTGGTTTTGCACAATGGAAAGCAAAAACTGTGACAACGTATACTTTTTTACCTTTACACAGTCTACACCCTGTCTGCAGGTGTTCTGTCTGCTTCCTGCGTGGGCCACTAGTCCAGGTTTACACACTGCTAAGGATCATGCAAATGAGATAAGGACAGCTAAACATGACATTCATTGTCTTTCTCCCTTTCCCTTGTTTGCACTAAGCCATGTACCTCACAAACAGTGGCATTTAAAAAAAACGTTAAAATTATGAGAAAGGAAGAAAAATCTATTAAATCAAAGACACTACAAAAATTTATGTTGGTACACATGAAATATTTTCATGCAGGTCTGGATTTGAACTCTCATTCCAATGAACCTTCAAAACACAGTAAGGATGTCTTATCCCTCTTTACCACAGAAACAGTTTTGCAGGAGACAATGAAAATCACTGTATATAGAACCAACTGCAACATCATCCACAGTACTAACAAGACATAGGACAGTTGTTTGTATGTGTATTAATTTCAGATGTAGTGCACCGAGTGATTACACAACCATTTATGAATATTGCTTGTATACACCCACTTCTGTCTTATCTGTCTGTGTTTGTTGCTCATTCTTGTCTTATCTCATGAGTAATCTGAGACATGCAGTCTGTAAGGCATTTTGTATGATTGTCCTTAAAATGTGTGAGGATATCAAATGGCAATAATATACAGTTTTCAAGAAATGAAGGGGAGGTTGGAGGAGAAACTGAGAAATGTGTGTTGCTTTCTTACATTTAAAAACTTGATACAATTACTTCTACACTTTGTATTTCTAACCTGCCTGAAACACCCACTGCAGGTACGGGAGTCTGAATTGCTATTGTGTTTTTCTTCTCTCTACCAGTAATAATTCACAGTTGCATTCCATTAGCAGCAAACACAGAGGGAGTGTCTGCACTATGTTAACATCTGCTACATAGAGCCATTTATTTGGGATTCAGTAATTCTAATGAGTTCATACCTTATTTGCATCTTCACCATGCCCACAGCCCTGAATCTGCACTATAAAAAGGGAACTGTGTAGCTAAGGATCCTGTAGGTGAGGAGACGTGTTTACATGGATAACAGAGAAGAAGATATTACTTTGGGATGTATCTGCATGGAAGACTACTGATATTGATAAGGTATGCTTGCATTTTTCAGCTATATACTGGATAAGTTGAAATGTCAGTAAGAAAAAATCTGTTAACACAGCTACATATATATATATATATATATATATATATATATATATATATATATATATATATATATATACACATATATATATATATAGAGAGAGAGAGAGAGAGAGAGAGCCATTAGCAAATGTTACTTTTATCTGTATGTGTTCCTTAGAAGTGTACTGATGGCATAGGCATGTTTGTTAGGGAATTTTACTTTCTCAGATGCACAACCTTATTAACTGACATCGCAAGTGCTAATGTTACAACTGTTTTTTTTTTCTTTATACCCTTCTATTGTCATTTCAGTGAAATGGAAATATCCTATATTGTCAATGACACAGGGGTGTTGTCTTCTAGGATAGCCCATACACACCTCTAGGGGAGTGCTGGTCACAGGTATATGTGACTGGCAATTGCATAAAATTGAATGTGTGCACATGTTTCAGGAACAGTTAATTTGATAGGACTTTTAGGAGTTCACTGATGATTTGTTAGCAAAATGTGTCATTTGCCTGTTGTTTTGAGAGTGGGGGAACCAAGTGCCATTTCTTAGTTGGCACAAACAAAATTGGCTGTTTTTACTGTCCTTGCTTTGGTGCCAACCTTACTTTGTATGTCATTGTAATATGTTACAACCGTACAATTCTGTTTTTTTATTTGAATATCTTGACTGTTTTGTGTTTCACCAGTGGTGATAGTGAAATGTTACCTTTTATGTGTTATATCTAAGCAGTACTTTTATTTATGTGATACTTATGTGTATTATCCTTCTTTTGTGTTTTATGTCACCTTGGACATTGGCACCCAGACATCCTAATACCAGCATACCCCCTTCAGTGACCCTGAGGATGAAGTAATTGTGGAAGCATTTAGGTGACATTGTGCCTTTTTGCTTGAGAGGGGACATTGGGATATGTCTGGAAGAATGAACATTTGGCAGCAGATACTGGCTGATATGAATGCAGTAATTGGCCAGAGCAGGGCATATGATCAGGAGTGGCATAGGGTCACTCACATTATTTCATCAGCCTGGAGAAGAGCAGCTACACTGGCCCATGAACAGATGGCTATGGGTGGGTGAGCCTGCTACAGAGTCATCATTAACAACAAATGAAGAGTTTGTCATGGATCCAGACAGCTCAATGGAAAGTGCACAACAGCACACCATTGATGTTGGTGCTGCTGTTTCAGGAAGGCCAAGTATGTCCCAGGAGGTGCTTCTAGGTAGGCTTATCTATATCAGTTGTTAAATACTTCTTTTATAGTAAGATATTGACAGCAATACTTAAGCTCTGTTTAATAGTAAATTTATTTAGGGGAGATAGTTGTAGACTGATATAGTTAACAAAACATTCTTGTTGATTACACATGGCCTTGGGGTGGACATGTCATCCAAGTTCTTGTTGAAAGTAATATTAATGAACATATAAAGTGCAAACAGTTTTAACTGCCTGTGCTACTGCTATTTGTGGTGATGGTGTCCTTACCCTTTGCTTAACTTCTTCCAGGACCATCCACCATATGGAGTCTAAATCATCTGTATAAGGTAAGCCAAATATTTTTTATGTCACTACTGATGAGCAGTTCAAAGAATTATTTAGCTTGTGAGGTGGGTGTCAGGACTGTTGTGTGTATTGCTGTATTGTCTGTAATAGTGGTACCACTGTTAGTTTGTTGGCATATATTGCACTATAGTAGTGTAGGTATTAATTTATTTTTCCTGTGTTTCTTGCTTATTATCACAGGTGATCATGACAATAGAAGTGTGGGTCTCCTACCACCTGATGTCAGAATATCAGCAGACTCTGATGAGGGTAGTGTAGGTATTAATTTATTTTCCTGTGTTTGTTGCTTATTATCACAGGTGATCATGACAATAGAAGTGTGAGTCTCCTACCACCTGATGTCAGAATATCAGCAGACTCTGATGAGGATGCTGGCTAAACAGAGGCACTGTCTGGGGGTGCAGAAGTTGAACCTGACACTGAGCTTGACATTCAGCCATCCTCTGTAATTCCATCGGGCACAGCCAGTAGGCCTATGTCAACCCATTCCAGTGAGCCCTCAGATATTGAACAGGTGGAGTGTGAGACACTTAAACAGGGTAGACTGATTACTGCAGCTCAGATGCCTGTTCACATTCAGCAGGGATGTTATGAGTGCTTGGAGGATGCCTGCTGTCCATCGTCCACCTGATACAGGTGTATCTTCCAGTGCCACTTGACATATGTTTATAGTATTACACAATAGACTCCAGGTTCATTACTCACCTTGTAAATCCAGCAGTTGCAACAGTTCTAGTTCAGGGCTGACTCTGTCTGATGCTAGCAGTACACAATCATTACATGGGTTGGTAAAGATTCCGCGCATTTGCCAGGCATCAGTTTTACTGCATGTATGTGCATAAGATGAAGGTTTTATCCCCTTAGATGGCGAGTCAGTGTGCTATATGTTGCCTGTTAGCCAATGTGAGGGTATCTTGAGCATGCCTACATCTGTCTACACCCACAGCAGCTGCTGCTTCCCCCTCTGACTCCTCACCTGCATGTGGCTGTGGTGACCTTGCCATTAGTGGTGGGATGTGTGCTCCTTCCTCCTGTTGATCTTGCTGAAGCTGCTTTCACAGAATGATGTTGTGCAGCATGCCACAGATGGTGAATATTTCAGTACGTATACATGGATTGTACTACAGGGCTCCCCCAGGTTTATCTAGGCACTAGAAGCATGACTTCAGCAGCCCAAACACACTTTCTATGATATTTCTGGTTTGAGTGTTTGTCTGAATTATTTATATATTTTCTGGCATTGTTTTCCGATACTCTAAGTGCCTCCATCTTGATTTTTTTTACTGCCTTCTGCACTTTTTAGTCATTTTTAATTTAATTGCATTTATTTAAACTGTATTTGCTTTAATATTGCTATACACTTGTGTGCTAGCTTGCACTGCATTTGAATTGTTTTTACTGCTGTTTTAGCTGCTTTTCTGTAAAAAAAAAAAAAGAAGTTCTAAGCTTGTTTCCTACCTTTCCTGTAACTAGTCTAGTCCAGATACATATTTGCTGTACCCAGGACTGTTTGTAAGCTTCTGAGCCCCTCAAGCCTTTCTGTGTTGGAGGGAAGCCTTCTAACTTATCAGTGGGAGTGGTAAGCACTAGGTAGCCTATCAACCACGAGATGAGTGGTTTCTAGCCCAGAAATTGTAGGTTATTGGCTGTTTGGGCAGTTTTTCCATGCCTTTCAACTTTCAGGTTTAAAAGCCCACATTTGCCTTTGTTTCCCACCTTTCCTATAACCAGTCTAGTCCAGATACAGATTTGCTGTATCCAGGACGGTTTGTTAGCTTCTGAGCCCCACATGCTTTTCTGTGTTAGAGGGAAGCCTTCTACAGTAGCTTATCAGTGGGAGTGGTAAGCACTAGGTGGCCTATCTACCACAAGAGGAATGGTTTCTGGATCAGAAATTGCAGTTTATTGGCCATTTGAGCAGTTTTTCCATCCCTTTTAACTTTCTGGTTTAAAAGTCCATGTTTACGTGGATTTGCACTTGTTTAAGCTCCCCACTCAGGCGCCAAGATGAGACAAACTATTACTGGTGCCAGAAAGTCTGCTCTTCAGTTTTTCCCTTAGATCTTGCTAGTTACTTCTCTCTTGCACTTCAGATAGCCTAATCACTTTGGACTTCAACAGATTTTTGTAGCAATTATTGTAGCACACCTAAGTGCCATCAGCATTAGTCATTCTTGAAGGAAATAGCTCCAGGACTTAGTAGTTATGACCACTCCTCCTGGCATTATTAAAGAGCAGTTCTCTGTGCTTTCTCCTATTAACCTTGTGCACTTGGGCATTCTGAGACAGTGCAGCAACTGCCTCATGAACACGAACAACTCTCTCCTCTTGCCACCCAACACTCAGACTTGTGAGAGATGCACTTATATCACCAAATGGGAAGCTATGCACTCTCTAACCAAGACTGGACTAGCTGATCAAGAGGAGAAGGGGTCAACACCTGCACCACACCACATGGAACACATAGCCCTCCAGAACACCCACTATCACAGCTCTCACATAAAAACACAAACCACACACCCACCTTCATGGTGGCTCTCAATAGAAATGTACCCAAACAGCAGAGACCTCCAAGACAGAAATGCACTCAACCACAACAACACAAAACAAACCACAAGACACATATCTCACCTCCCCAGTATGCCCCTCAGCCTAAGCCCATAATACTAAACACCTTGCCCAATGCACTAATCATAGGTGACTCAATAGTGAGGCACACAGATGTCCCACTCACTAGGCTGAATAATGAGAAGGTAGCAGTCAGCTGTCTATCAGGTGCCAGAATCCGACACATAACACATGCACTCAGGTCACTCCACATCAAGTAAAAGTATGACTCTATCATTGTCCATGTGGATGTGAATGACCTGAGATGCACCTCTCTGGACTACATGAAAAGAGACAAGGTGGAGCTCTCGGATTATGTGGCCCAGGCAGGTATGACACTAGCCCTGAGCAGTATCCTACCATCACCCAGAATGTTACCACAGTACAAACAAAAAATGATTGACTTCAACAAATGGCTACGTTTTTAGTGTCATTCTAAGAGGATCCAGTATCTGTCTGCTTGGGATGACATGATTGACAGAACTCAGTGCTTTGCCAGAGATGGCCTGCATCTGTCACCCCTGAGTTTCAGGGTACTGGCTAAGACTCTTGCCAACCCTATAGTGCCTTTTTAGGCAGTGTTACAAAGACTAAACAGTTATAAATAAATGCATTCTGAGGGTCATGCTGTTCAATGCTAAAAGTCTAAATCTCAAGAAGCACTCACTCTAAGCACTCCTCAAAATGGAGAACATTGACATTTGTGCTGTAATGGAAACCTTGTTTAAAGTGGCAGGAACCACCCCTGCACTACCAGGCTATAACTCACTCCACATCTTTTGGCCCCAAAACATAGACCAAAACTCCAAAGGTGGAGGTTTCCCCATATTCATAAATGATATGCACACCTCCAGACTAGTAGACCAGTATAACACATCTGAGATACTTCAGGAACAACTAACATTGGGTAAGACGATGATCCAGGTCATAACCTGCTATAGGTCCCAAACCATGTCCTTAGGCTTCACTCCATGTTCCTAAGCACCCTGGAATCTATCAAGGTCCAACCCAACATGTTCTTACTAGGAGACTTCAACTACCCTTCCATCAATTGGGAAAACTACTCAAGCACCAATACACTGGCCCAACGCTTCCTGGAATACATCAATTAAAATGACCTAGACCAGCTTATTCTGACCCCCACTAGAGGAAGCAACATCCTTGACCTGGTTATTACTAACATGGGCAACTGTTGCTCTACACCAATAGTCAATCCCTCCATGGTCAGATCAGACCATAAACTAATTTCCATGGAAATACACACCTCACCCACACCCCCCGGAAAGGTAACCACCTTGAAAAACTTCTCGAACGTTGACTTTGGACTTCTAAAAATAGAGGTGGGTAACTTCATGGCACCCATGCCAATGGAAAATAGCTGCATGACTGCCAAATCATACACAAATGCACTGTACAAACATGTACACAAATCCATGGAACCAGCCATACCCAACAGAACCAAGATGCTCTCCTCCAAAAAAAGGAAGCCAATCTGGTAGTCTCCTGCCATTAATAAACTCTACAACAGAAGGAAAAAAAAACTCTTGCAGAAAAAGGTGAAGTCCCAAGACTGGAAAAACTCCCTTATTAGCCACAACAAAAAGTTGAGATCCCTCATCAAATCTTCTAAAGCCAGCTATGAAGGCAGAATTGCAGCAGACACTAAAAACAATCACTAAGCCTTCTATAGCTATCTCAAAAACCTTCATGGTAATACCCAGATTTGCTCTGAGATACTGCACAATGGTACCTCCTATACTCAGCCAACAGATATTGCCAACATATTGGCCGACAGATTCAGTGCCACCTTTACCCTCCCCCCAAAGGACCAGTCACAATACCAGAAGAATGGCAGGCACCCAGAATTACTGCAACACAGGTTAAAGCTACATTGTCCATTGCCAAGAATACAGTTTCCATGGGACCCAATAATATCATTGGCTGTGTTCTACATGAACTACAAAGTGAACTGGCACCACATCTGTGTGCCCTGTTCAGTCACAGCCTCTCCTCAGGCTTTGTCCCTACTGAATGGCACACTGCTACAGTCATCCATCTCCATAAAGGGGGAGCGACTACAGACCCTGGGAATTATTGTCCCATTAGCCTGATGAGTCTGATATGTAAAGGTTACCTTTACCTACCTCAAGATATTTTACCCTATCTTAGTTTAAGTATAAAACTCACTGTACTTTATTAAGAATGTATATATTTAATCATTTATTCTTAAACTTGTAAATCAGATGCCTTCTCTGATATTCTTGTACTTTGTTCTATGTCAGTTTTTTTTTTTGTAAGACTGTCTGGTCAGTTGAGCATTGTCAATTGTATAAAGTACATTGTAATTTAACTCGGTTTTTAATATGTCTTGGAGCTTTTCTCCTTGGATCTCTACTGAAAAAGGGCTATTCTGTCCAGTCAGACCAACCCAGTCAACAAATGTTAAATAAAATAAAAAAAATAAATAAAACTGTAAAGCTATGGATTGCATCATCATGGACCAGATTAACAAAGGGGTAGCCATGACAGACCCCCAGAACTACTGCCCCATTAGCTTGATGAGCCTGGTCTGCAAGGCCATGGAACACATCATCATGGAACTCATAAACAAAGACATTGGTAATCTTCAAACTCTAGACCCCACACAGTTCGGGTTTGCAAAAGGCAGATCATGTCTCCTAAACCAGATAGACTTCTTTGAAGAAGTCAACAAAGCCATAGATGAGGGTAAGGTGGTTCACACAGCCTATCTATATCTTGTCAAGGCTTTTGACACCATCCTCCACTCTGGAATTATAGATAAACTCACTAAACTAGGTATACATCCCTATGTCACATGATGGGTTGCCAACTGGCTTACTGACAAAACCTACACTGTGAAAGTAGCAGACTCCAAATCCGAATTCAGACCAGTGACAAGTGGAGTACCACAGGGTTCAATTCTGGGTCCTCTACTGTTTGGTATCTACTTCTCTGAAGTACAGACTAACACAGAAGGTCTTTGGCTAACTAGGTTCACAGATGACTGCAAACTAGGAGCCATAATCAAAACTCCTAACGATGTGGACATCCTACAAAAGGGCCTCACTGAAACAGATGCCTGGTGTCAAAGCCATGGCCTCAAGCTCAATGCCAAAAACTGCATTGTCATCCCCTTTGGTAAAAAATCTGTACCCATAAACTACCACATAGGTTGTAGTCTACTTAACACTGAAAGTGTGATAAGAGACCTTGGGACACAGGTGGACAGTAGTCTCGCCTTTGACAATCACATCGCCACAGTGGTCAGGAAATCCTTCTACATGGCACACCTCATCACAAAAGGTTTCTCATCCAGAAAAAAAGAGGTCATTGTTTCCCTCTACTCATCACTCATTAGACCCATTATAGAGTACAATGTCCCTTTTGCTATGTACCTCACATGACATCTACAACAACTGGAAAGGCCGCAGAAATACCTCACAAAGAGAATTACTGGCTTCAACCAGATGCCCTACGCAGAACATCTCAAAAAACTCCAGCTTTATTCCGTTGCATATCATCTGCTCAGAGACGATCTCTGCCTAACATACAAAGCTATGTCAAACCCTGAACTGTTGGACATACTCCACTTAAAGAAATCCCAATCCCTCCAAGCTACAAACTCTAGGGACCTAATCCTTGTCACCACAATAAACAGAACATGCTGGAGGGATAGATTCCGGTCCCAGAGACTTCCCATACTCTGGAACAGACTACCCATCTATGTCAAACAGAGCTCCTCATTAGCACTCTTCAAAAAAAATCTTGATGATTGGATGGGAAATAGGAAATTCACCCCGGGGATCACTTCTATGGCTCTGCTTTACAGGGGCACAGGAAAATAATTTCCTTGGATGGTGAAAGCCAGGGTACCTTTTTGGCTAGGCTTATATAGGCCCTAGGGCCAATAGCCTAGTACCTACCTATGAACCTATGAAGATATAGGAAATCTCCAAACTCTAGATCCCACGCAATTTGGCTTTATGAAAGGGAGATCATTTCTACTCAACTTGGTTGACTTCTTTGAGTCAGTCACCAGAACTGTGGCTGAAGCTAAGGCAGTGCATGCAGCCTACCTCGATCTGGCCAATGCCTTTGATACCATTCCTCACTCAGGAATTATTGATAAACTCACCAAACTAGGCATCAACCCCTATATCACTAGGTAGGTTGCAAATTGGCTCACAGATAGAACACACAGTGTGAAAGTATCGGACTCCAAGTCAGACTGCTGACCAGTCACGAGTGGAGTCCCACAGGGATCGGTCCTGGCTCCTCTCCTGTTCACCATCTACTTTTCAGAAGTCCAGGCCAACACAAAGAGACTCTGGCTGACCAAGTTTGCAGACAACTGCAAGCCGGGAACCATTATTAACTCCCCAAGTGATGCAGATATCCTACAGAAAGGCCTCACTGAGACTAATGACTGGTGTCAAAACCATGGCCTAAAGCTTAATGCCAAAACATGTGTCATCATCCCCTTTGGTAGAAACTCAGTTCCCACTAATTACCACATCGACGGGAGCCCACTGAACACTGAAGATGTTATAAGAGATTTTTGGATCCAGGCTGACTGCAACCTCTCCTTCAAACACCACATTGCCCCTGTGGTCAGAAGGTCTTTTTAGGTGGCACATCTCATTACCAAGGGTTTTGCATCCAGGAAGAAAGAGGTCATCGTCTCTCTCTACTCTTCCCTCATTAGACCAATTATTGAGTATAATGCCTCATTTGGGATGGACCTCAATAGACACCTGCAACAGCTGGAGAGGCCACAGAAGTACATCATGAAGAAGATCATAGGCATTAAACACATGTCCTACATGGACTAACTCAAAAGACTCCAGATGTTCTCTGTCTCATATTGCCCACTTAGAGGTAATCCCTGCTTGACTTACAAAGCCATGTCTGACTTAGCTCTGTTAGAAATGCTACATCTAATGAAATGCCAATCCCTCCACTCCACATGATCCAGACCCCTCAATCTCATTACCACAATCAACAGAACATGCTGGAGGTACAGGTTCCTCATCCAGAGACTGCCTATGCTCTGGAATAGACTTTCCATGCATGTCAATCAGAGCACCTCATTGACCCACTTCAAGAGAAATATTGATGAATGGATGGGTAATAGAAAGTTCACCTCAGGGATCACTCCAATGGCTCTGCTTGATAGAGGCACTGGAAACTAACATCAGGTGGCAATGCCATGGCACTTCTATGGGCTAGGCTTGTAAAGGCACCAGGGCCATTAGCCTAGTACATACCTATGAAACTATGAACCTATGAACCTCATTATGGCATTCTTCAGTAGGTGTGTGTGTATTTTGATGGGCGTCATCAGCCACGGTTCCAGTGCATTATCTGCATCCCCAAGTAAATGACCATGTGGGATATCACCTCTAGTGAACATCTGATAAAGTTGGGAGGTGTTCTAAATATGTGAGTCATGCTAACTGCCTGGGGTGCCAGTCCACACATTCAGGATGATTCCATTAACATTACACACAACTTGGCAGTTAATGGAGTGGAAGCCCTTTCTGTTTATTTGGACCCTTCCCTGATCACCAGTTGGTGCCTTGATTTCTGTATGTGTACCATCTATGAGACTCAGTACATCAGGGTAGTGTGCTACAGGGTAGAACTGTTGCATATTTGTGGCCCTGTCCTCAGAAGTATGGGGAAAATATATGTGGTTACTGGCATGTTGGAATATAGCATTCAGGCATTGATGGAGGATCCTGGATGCTGATGCCTGTGCCACCCCCAGCATGCCCGCTGTTTGTCTCTGAAAGGTTCCTGCAGCTAAAATTCTCATTGCTATACATGCCTCTGTTTCCACTGGTATTGGTTCCCCTTGGTTTGCCCTGGGTCTCACTTGAGGATGACAGAGGTTGCAGAGTTTCTGTAGTGTGTCTCTATCTACCCTGTATTGCTCTAACATTTCCACCTCATGAAGACAATAATAAGTTAGCCGGGATCTGAAAATTCTTCTCCTTCTTGGCCATTGTGTATTAGCAGTAGCAGCAGCATAGATTTCACCCTGTTGCACGTAAACATAAATTAAAGCAACAGCAGCCTCTGACATTCTTTCTGTGTAGACTCCTTTCCGTGTCTGTATTCCAATACATTTTAGAATTCACAGGGAAAATCAGCACTGAGTCTGCAGTTGCTTTATAGCTTGTTGAACGGATCCTCCATCTTGGATTGATTGATTATCATACAATTCAGCTGCTTATGCTGTAATAAGCATGACATGTACCATGGTTGTGCAGCTCTACACACTGTGCAGAGCCACTTACTGAATACAAAGCAATGCACTACCGGGCCATGCAAATGGGCTTAGAGGACTGTGTAGGGTTTATTGAGTCTGCCCATATATCTTACTTCCTAATATTGTGTCAGTTATTTCCAGTCTTCATTCAATCTCTCCACTTTCCCCTTTCAAGGTATACTACATTAGTACTCTTCATATTGATTCTAGTACATCATTTGTAAATTCAGTTATTTTTTGTGTATATTTTTCATTATTTGCTCTAAATACTTATGTAGAAATAGTTGTCCTTAGTTTTGTTTTATATCTAGTGTAGATCTCTACCACTCACACACAGAAAAAATAAATAAATAAAACAGGTTGACCTTGTTGTCTTCGAAAAACATATATTTTTATGTAGGACTTAGAATGTTGACCCAAAAAGAAAACCCAAAGTCAATATTTCAGTCTCAATATCCCACACTCAAATTATCCTGACTACAAAGCAAACTGGCACACAATATACTGATGTTGTACTACATATGTCTACCAACTACAAAATAAAGAAAGAAAGGCAGGCAGATTCAATAAACTCTACATGATCCTCTAACACCATCTGCACTGTTTTGTATTCAGTAAGTGGTTCTACATGCATGTTAGCAAGCTTCCCCATCACCTGTATTCACTGAACACCTGCAAACAGGATGCAGATAGTCAACAATCTAAAATGGATACATTCTAATAATTCTGCTGGGCACCATGCAAACACACTAAGTGGCATTGCAGAGCTGTTAACACACAGAACGTAAGAATTATGTATTTGTCATTTAATTATTCCTGTGGCAGCAGGTGTAAATATAGGGCCATAATACAGATTTCCCTGGGTTCTAATACAGGAACTCCAACATCTTTACTGTTGTGGCAGTCCAGTTTATAATGAGCACAAAAATATAGAAGTGTTATTTCATTCTTGTGGCAACAGGTGTAAGTATAGGGCTGCAATACAGATGTTGCTGGGTTCTAATACAAGACATTTCAGAAATATTTAGCTGTTGTTCTATTTCCCATTGTATTCAATTGCACTTAGATAGTGGAGGTGATGTAAATTATATGTATAAGGGATAAAACATCCTAATTCTGTTTTCATAAGTATGACTGCGGGTATGCTGTCTACTACATGTATGTAAGTATAATTCAGCTATCTGGATTTGGATGGCTTTCACACTTAAAATAAGACACATACACAAATGAATCTATATATAAGGGCCTTGTCAAGTCACACACATACATTAACACCTCAAACTGTCATCTGTATTTATGAATGATTCATGAGTAGGTCTGAGAAGCACTTCTTCTGTGGCAAAGATGGAAACTTGCCACTGTGGAATAAAATGTTTTGTCCCTTATGAATAAGTTTGAACCCCACAGTGTAAAATCAATTTTATCAATGTATAAAGCCAAACCAAAGTTCTGTCAGGTCATGAAATTTATGCCCCAGTGCATGTCAGCAAAGTTAAATAACCTAACAGTTACAGCAGCAAACACACCTCAAATTAATGTCAAGTGTCAGATTAACCTTCCGATTTCAAAAATTACTTTCCTCCCTGCTTCTGACTATTGCTCTTTGCTTATCATCATGCAAGCATGGTTGGCATCATTTCTCAGGGTTTGTGCACTAACAGTAAATGTGATAACAGGAATTGGCGGGAAACCATCATTTGCCATTGCTCTACTTTTGGGATTAGTCATGAACAGTGCTAGAGAGGAAGTTGCTCAATTTATGGGGCAGAAGTGAGGTGTTCAGGAGTCCAGGATATTTATTGGATGCTTGGTAAAGCACCAGAGTCAAGGGCTTCTGCAGAGGGACTATTTTGGCTCCCAGTACAAGTCTGAGGCATGCAAAAGTCTTGTCAAAGTTGTATCTAGTGTGACTGGCATCCTACGTACTAGACAACAGTGTAGGCATCATTTTAAAGATCTAAAAAGGTACAAGAGGGATACACTCAATCAGTGTTTGGATGAGTTTCAAACCAGCGACATCCCACGGTTGTGTAAGTATACTAATAACAAAAATTTATAATACATAGAAAGCTAAATATAGGCAAGACTGGTATGCATCATGCTCTTTTTCTTTTCTTTTCATTTCTTTTCACAGCTAATCCTGAAATTGAGTTGAAATGGCAGGCTCATGCTGACCATTTGGAGAGATTGAGGAAAGCAAGTGGTATGCATGCAGCACAAAAGAAGTAGTATTGTAGCTTTAAAAGTTAAAGATATTTTTTTGTTTGCTATACAGTAGTAGCAATGTGAGCATGCATATCCTAACTGTAAAGGGAAGTATGCATGCATAAGTCTGTAGCACAAACTAGCTTTAGGAGTCAAGTGTAAGACTGTAGTCAGAAGCTTTGGGCTCAAATATCATGAGGTGAACCATACAATACTGCATTTATTTAATAATATTAAATACATTAAACTCTATACAAGTGGCATAAAGGTCATGCTGTTAACTGTAATCTGTATAACCGGACCAAGCATATGTGCAATATTTGCAGATTTCAAGGAGTACTTAGAGCAATCTGTGATTATAGTTTGTAATTATTAGGACATGTATGGTCAGTAGGAAGAGAAGACATCAAAAGCGCCAGCAGCCAGTAGAGTGATGTGACAGTGCTGACAGTCCTGCAAGTGAGGACTAGGTACTCTCTGTCCCCATGTTTGATGGGTATGAGCTTGTATTCTCCCCTCCCTCACCCAAATCATGGCACCCCCCCAACCTTTTGTAACCCTCACCGTCCCTTTGTCTTGTCTTGCTTGTTTGCATTTGCTTCTTCACCTACCCAACTTACCTAACCCAGAAATTCCAGTGTCCCTTACCCAGCATTCCTCTCTTACCGAAGTAAAAAAAAATAAAAATGGGCACCTGTCTCACAAAAAAAAAAAAAAAATATATATATATATATATATATATATATATATATATATATATATATATATATATCCCATACATAGCTCTACATTTTACACACACGTCTTCTTGACACACTTGATTTAGTCCAATTGGCTATACAACATGATTGTGTTGTTGTCACCCCTATTTGTGGAGGTGACAGTCCAATTTAAGCTAATATTCTGTACATATTTTCATTTTGTACTAATGAAGGAATGGATAGGTATGGTTCTTTCCTACCTCACTGCTGCACATTTTTATATTGTTTTCCATTTGTTTTCCATGCACCTATTCAAATCATAGCTAGCCATAGGCCTCCAACTTTGACTCAAGCTGTCCACTCCACTTATCTGGACCTCTTCGAATCTATCATGATTCAATCCTTTACCCTTATCTTGGGCAACTTTAACTATCCAACCATAGATTGGAAAAAATACTCATGCCAAAACACAAATTTCTAGAGATTTCTTGATTTTGTCATTGCAAATGACTTGGAACAGTTGGTTTACACCCTCACAAGAGGTGAAAATATCTTGGACTTGGTATTAACCAACATGAGTGACCACTGCAGCATCCATACAGTGTCAAAAGCCTGGGTACCAGTTTTGTCCCAGCCAAGTTGATGATAGCCACTATCATCCCTTTACACAAAGGTGGAGCATCCACCGAGCCAAGAAATTATAGACCCATCAGCCTAACTAGCCTGATCTGCCATGGAATGGATTGGATTGGATCATGGAAACAGGAATATTGGCAACAACCAACCTACAAACGATCCCATGCAGTTTGGCTGTCTTGTCAAGTCATGTCTGTCTGTTAAATCTGGTTGACTTCTGATGAGTCACCAGTCACCAAAACCAGTGAAGAAGATGGTACCTTGCACTACTGACCCCTGGCCAAAGCCTAATCCCTTCTTCTCTCTAGGGATAATAGATAAACTCTCTCAACTAGGCATCGATCCATATGTTACACCAGGAAAAAAACTGACTAACTGATAAAACTACCTCAATACAAAAGACCTAGCTACCATACACAACATAGACCCATGACAAGCAGCTGAACAAGTTTGCAGATGACTGCAAGCTGGGTGCTGTCATCAATTCCCCTTTTTTTGACATCCCCCCCCCAAGAGTCTCACCCAAACAAATTATTAGTAAGGATATCTCATCCAGGGAGAAAGTAGTCATAACATCCCTGTATTCTTCCCTATAAGACCATTATTATTATTGAATGCCCTTTTGGCAAGATTTATGTCCCAGAGACTCCCCCTTTTGTGGAATAGACTCCTCTCCATATAATGCAGAACTACTTCATTAACCTTTTTTACACACTGGGGGGAACTGGGGAATAACAGAAAATACACCCCCCTTCCCCTCCACCCCTGCTGCTGGACAATGGCATGTGCTGACTTGTTGGAAGGAACATGGAATTCTTTCTTGGCCTCTATGTTTGTGCAGCATTTTGCATCTCACACTAATGCCAAGTAATGATGAATCTGTGCTACATCAAAGTACACCAGCACATGGTGTAGGTAGAATTTACTGCATTACTAAAAAAACTATAAAAAAAAATTACACATATATATTCATTCACCCTCATAAAAACTGAAGCTGAAAAAAAATGTTTTGTGCATTTTACTCCTGCTGCCACAAGTCCAGCAGTAGCTGGTTTCACTGCTTGACTAGCTGTTCTTCAGTGCTCTATGCAAAGAAATAATAGCATGTATTAGTTCTGTTTACTGTCCATTTAGTCTACATGCCATAAAACTACTCATGGAAACATAAAAAAATGAAGGTCTTATCTAAGAATATGCCACATATTTAAACTGCAGCCATGTATTACCTCCCCACTATGCACTGCAACCCTGGTCTATTGTTTACAAATATATCATCTACACTATAAAAATTAATAAAAAATTATGTGTGATATACCATGCACATCTTTAGAATGACAATACACATTCAGAATGTTAAATACATGCAATGTGGACAGCTGTTTATGGAACACAACCACCACATAATACACATCGCACACTCATCAATCTGGTAACATGCAAAACTTCTAATATCTTGACAGTCAAACATGCCTATACTTCTATTTCATGCTGGCCTCCCAACATCTTCTCCCTAACATTCACTGCTGATGTCATCAACTATAAGTTGTCCTGCAACCAAGTAGCAGTCAGGCATGTGCTGTGGCACTTGTGCAAAGTACTGAGTTCTCTACTCTGTGTCCTTAGTTAGATAAGAGTTCTAATCTCACTGCAGTTAACTGGTGTGTGTGTGTGTGTGTGTGTGTGTGTGTGTGTGTGTGTGTGTGTGTGTGTGTGTGTGTGTGTGTGTGTGTGTGTGTGTGTGCTGCTTGACATTACATTAGAGAGTTAGAGACAGCATGTGATGGGACAGTGCTATTACCATTTACTCCTCATCAGATGCTGCTGAAGTCATCAGCTATAAAGTGTTGTCTGACACTCTCTAACTCAGACTTGAGTTGTGGTGGTTGTCTTAAACACAGAGTTGTCTTGTTGGTGTACTTAGATAGGTAGGGGTTCTGGTCTCTCTGCAGTCAATGAGGGGTGTGTTTGTGTTTGTGCACTTGCTTCACATTAAGGAGAGCATTTTACTCCAGCATGTGGGACACTGTTATTACCATTTACTCATCGCCAAACACTGATGATGTCATCAGCTATGGGCAGGGTCAGAGACTGGTTTGTAGGTCAGGCACAAGTTACACTATCCTATATGATACAGATTACTTTGATAAGGCTTTCAATCTATCCACATTTGTCGTGGCATGGTTAGCACAGCCTGTATTTTTTGGTGAGAAACCCTGGACCTGTTCTATATGGACACTAGTAATATGATAAGTCCATGTCTTTTACATCTGTTAGATGTCCTGACAGACGTCATTGAGGGCATACATGAAGATAGCACTATCATCCTGTGGAACTTGACCAGGCAAGGTATTTGACACAAATTCACACTGAAGTATTCACTCAGTACTGTCAGATGTGGTCACAAACACTTATATAACCAAGTGGGTAGACTAGTGGATCACATACATGGCATCTAAATATGTTGAAATGTGGGAAGTAACAAATATCTCTGGTCCATTGATCAGGTTCATACATCAGGGCTGTCTGCTAGGCCCTTTCCTGGGCATTATTTAAGTCACAGACATCAAGATTGACATACACATCCTGTGTCCAAAAAGCTGCCAGGAGGACTGCAGATTTTGAGCAATCACTGACTCTTAACTGTGATACTAATATAATTCAGACAGTATCAACACACAAAGATTTCTACAGCAGCCATGGCAACACATGAAATGAACCAAACACCTGGAGGGATTTGTTACATTATGAAAACAAATGCACAAACCAAGGATATTGTAAAAATCAGCGGTGCAATATAGAAGGACTTTGTTACAAAAATAATCACATTTGTCAAAACATCCTCTTTTCCATGGAATTGCTGTGTTCGTACTGCTTTTCCATTTCATGCCTCCTCTTTTATAGCTGCAATGTTTGGTCTTTTAACTGAATATTCAAATACCATTTGGTATGTGACCTGCATCCTGGAGTAGATGGTATGTGAAAGGCCCACCAGCATGCACCCACATTGGTGACTACTCCCTTGTATGTAACACAACTCTTAAGTATGTGCAGGACATCCACATCAAGGGACATAATACCTCCATATATCACAGCCTTCATCACACCAGTAACAGAGTACAATGCACCCTCCTTCATGTACCTCACTACACATTTTCCAGTGATGTGTAATTAATGTGCAACACATTTGCCACAATGAGCTGACACACATCTCATTGGCCATACCTAGCTATTCTTTCTCCTGCATAATTACTGTCTAATGGTGTGAAACACCCATCAAGGTGTTGCACCAGATGCATGTGATACCTATTCTGGTGATGCACATAATACATACATAGCTGTTTGACAACATTGCTAGCATGGGTTACATTCATGACAGTATGGATTATGCCATATATATGTCATGCTTGCATGGGTTACATTCATGACAGTGAGGATTATGCCATATATAGGTCATGCACACCAGTCAACTAACCTGGATTTATCATAATATCACATACAGGTATAGCAGCATCCCTCCTAACAGTGTCAGGATGGCATGCCTGATTACCCTTATAGGTTGCTGACATGTCATAATAGTTGTACAAGTGTATTCATGCCGAACTATTTATGATCACTCAGTGTTATATATGTTGAGTCAGAGACATGGTATTACTGAAAGTACTATTCTGATCTTGTCTATGATAGTGGGTAGATATTTTACTGTTGTCCATGGGCCTGCAACTGTGCCCCACATTTTGGATACCTCTGCTGACATTACACTCATATTCAGGCATTTCACAGCTTCACAATATGCTCGCAACCCCAAATTGTATATTACATCCCTGATAGATGTCCTCTCCATTGTTCATGTCAGGATGCTTATCTCACAAACACATATCTTTTCCATTGTTATGTCACCTTGTCTGACAGTCACATGATATACATTTTTACTGTTAAATCTGTACTATACCATGTTGATATGTGATTAGTTTTCCTGATACAACTGTCTTCTATTTACATGCCCATATCTGCTGTGCATTACAGTCTTTCACCTGTCCTCTTTCCCTGTGTTCATTCCTATAATTCATCTGTGTGTCCCTATGCAATACAAACATTTCCCCTGAGTGCTTATTTTAAATGGCAGTCTATGTACGCTTGCAGTTTATTTACCTAACTTTTGTACAGAATGGCTTAAATGGTTTTCACACTACTCTGCACTATATATACTGTCCTGTACTGTTTGGAACATATACATTACTATATGGTGAATCCTGGTAATCACTGTGACATTCAATGCAGTCCCACTAACCTAGATTGCTGTGAGGGGAAACAGGTTTGCTATCTGTGTTGCACTACTCAGTTTCCTGTCCACCAACACTTTTGCCTGCCATGGAACTGGGATTGTTTACATTTAAACATGGTGCTTAGCAT
Organism: Protopterus annectens; assembly: GCF_019279795.1. Lineage (NCBI taxonomy): Eukaryota > Metazoa > Chordata > Ceratodontiformes > Protopteridae > Protopterus > Protopterus annectens. Next base: position 1,905,560,350 of record NC_056726.1, read on the forward strand.
GAATATGCAATTAGTGCTGCTGCTCACTACACAAATACATAAACTCCATGTAGGCTTCATACAAAGTGTACACCGACTTTATTAAATCCTGCTGAGGGTCTTTTTTCAGGGGAGGAAGCCAAACTGCATCCACCTTATGGGGTGCAAGCCACTCCATGAACTTATATATACCAAACCCATGGTCACACAAACTTGAAGAAGTGAGGCATAGTCATGAAGAAAGGCATCACTGTTGCCACCCATATGAGAAGTGCACCACCACTGATTTCCTGCAATGAAAAGCATCTGCATAAAATATACAGCAGTGGATCTCAGATACATATCCACATTATTAAATCTTTTCTATAACACATTCAACTCTTCTTCTGTTAGCAAAAGACTACATTTCTTTTTATAATTTCTCTGAATCCTTCACCATAGCCTCATAGGTTCATATGTTCAAAGGAAAGTACTAGGCTGGCTGCCCTTGTGAGCCATTTTAGGCCTGGACACTGTCCCACTTTTTTGCTTAAAATAACCTGTCCCATTTGATTATAGATTGGCTTTATCCATCCTATGGTCAATAAATATATTTTAGCCCTAATAAGAATAACTGGGATCATACCCTAGATAATTTAGGGGGGAACCCATGCATGGGATAATGTATTTTGGAGCTGCCTTTGTCCATTAGTAGTCCCATCCATAAATGTAATTTTCGCTTAAATATGGGCAGGGATGAATTTTATCTTATGCAGATGACAGTCTGTTCCACAGCATTGAGTCAGTCCATGTAGCACTTGTTGTTTAGGCACTTTGTATCCTTTTAGTAAGATATCTCTGTTGTTGTTCCAGTTGTTGCATGTTTCTGGATGGATACATGGAAAAGGAGGCATTATATTCAACAAATGGTCTGAAGAGGGCTGAGCAAAGGGGGGCAAAGAACACTGTAGATCTAAAGACAATTTGTTTATCAGCTGTGCAATATAGAATGACTCTGTTTCAAAAATAATCACATTTGTCAAAACATCCTCTTTTCCATGGAATTGCTGTGTTCCTACTGCTTTTCCATTTAATGCCTCCTCTTTTATAGCTGCAATTTCTGGTCTTTTAACTGAATATTCAGATATTCTCCTTCCTGATTCTTACCATTAACTTCCAAGTTTTCCATTATCTATACATTATCAGTAATTTCCCCCATTTTTTTACTTTATCCAGTGAGCAATATAAAAAACAGCTATATATGTTGTACCACAGAATCATGGAATGAGCAAGGCAGTGGGACCATGTGACCATTTAGGCCTTGCCAGTACTCACTCTTAGATCTTAAATTTTTTTAAGCATCAGTAGGCCAGTATCCCTCTCAACTGTACAGATTTTCACAGAATGCCCAGATTTGTTCTCATATTTGTGGAATGTTTCTCATAAAATTGTAGTTTTCTGGCAAATCACTGGAAAATCATTGAGGACTGAAGTAAAAAAATAATGGCACACATTTGAGTTTCTGACTTCATATCCTTCAAAAAAATAATGCTAATGTATAACCTGTTATTCTATCCACTTTGTTTGTAAGAGCAATATTTAAAAAATGTCCCTATTTTTAGGCCTTTATTCTTTCATTATTGGTGCCTTTATCCAGATTTCTTGTTGTAACAGGTTGAGAGGTATGCAGGCCAGTCACAGCTGAGATGAATTTATAAATACTCAAATTGCCTAATTCCCTTTTAAAAGAAGACAGTGTGTCAGATGCTTGATATAGAGAGAAAGTTTGTTTTATAGAAGGTAGTCATTGCATGACAAATCTGCCTCTCCACCATAATTTATTTGCTGACACAGATAAAGATCTCTGGTTATACTGTTCACAGGACGGTTTGTGGAAAAAGAGGTCTTGCTCTGTTCATAGGATCATAGGAGGTTACTAGGCTAATGAATCTGGGGCCCTTCCTAGCCTAGCTAAGAGTTTATCCCCAAAAAGAAACTTCAGTCAGCACCTGTCACCATTGTCGATGAGGGACACAGGTGGAACCCCTGGGACAAATTTGTGGTTTCCCATCCACTCATCATGGTTGCACCTGAAGAGGGTCAGCAGGGTGCTCTGTTTGACATGTTTGGGAAGTCTATTCCAGTGACGGGGCAGCCTCTGGGAGACAACCCTATCTCTCCAGCAGGTTTTGTTGATGCAACATATTAGATTAAGCCTTTTGAGCAGGTAGGCCATGAGGAGTTAGACTTGCATATATGGAGCATCTCTAGTAGGACAGTGTCAGAGATTGCCATATAGGCGAGACACAGATCACAGGTTCATAGGTTCATAGGTGGGTACTAGGCTATCTGACCAAAGGCATTTATAAGCCTAGCCAGAATGTGTTGGCTTTTGCCATCTCCTTAGATTAGTTCCAAGTGCCTCTGTCCAGCAGAGCCACCGAAGTGATCCCCGAGGTAAACTTTCTGCTTCCCATCCACTCATCAAGGTTTGTTTTGAAGAATGTTAGTGAGGAGCTCTGCCTAATGTAGATTGGGATTGTGTTCCAAAGCATGGGAAGTCTCTGGGACAGGAATCTATCTCTCCAGCACATCCTATTTATTGTTATGGTAAGGTTTACATCCCTAGAGTGTGTGGCACGAGGGGATAAGGTTTTCTTTAGGTGAAGCATGTCCATAAATTCTGGGTTGGACATGGCCTTGTATGTCAGGCACAGATCACCTCTGAGTAGGCAGTATGCAACTGAGTACAACTGGAATTTCTTCAGTCGAGCTGCACAGGGCATTTGTTTTTGGCCATTGATCCTCTTGGTGAGGTACATCTGTGGTCTTTCCAGCTGTTGCAGGTGTCTTGTAAGGTACATCCCAAATGGGGCATTGTACTCTAAGATAGGTCTGATGAGTGATGAGTAGAGGGGCAGAATGACCTCTTTTGATCTGGATGCAAACCCTTTTGTGATTAGGTGGGCCAAGTAGAAGGATTTACTAACCACTTTGCCAATGTGATTATCAAAGGTGAGATTACTATCTACTTGGGTCCCCAGATCCCTTATTACATCTTCCATATTTAGGGGACTGCCACCTATGTGGTAGTTTGTGGGTACTTTGTTTTTTCCAAAGGGGATGACTATGCACTTTTTGGCATTTAGCTTGAGGCCATGATTTTGACACCAGGTATCCGTCTCAGTGAGACCCTTTTGGAGGATGTCTGTGTCAGCCGGAGAGTCAATTATAGCCCCTAGTTTACAGTCGTCTGTGAACTTGGTCAGCCATAGTCCTCCTGTGCTTGCCTGTACCTCTGAGAAGTATATGCTGAACAGGAGGGGTCCTAGGACTGAGCCCTGGGGAACACCACTTGTAACCAGTTTAGAGACGGACCTAGCTGCCACAACTGTCACCATGTGGGTTCTGTCTGTGAGCCAGTTGGCAGCCCATCTTGTGATGTAGGGGTTTATGTTTAGGTTGGTGAGCTTGTCTGTAATACCAGAATGGGGAATGTTGTTGAAGTCCTTAGCGAGATCTAGGTAGGCTGTGTGTGCCACCTTTCCCTCGTCTATAACCTTGGTAACTGTCTCAAATAAGTCCACCAGGTTTAGGAGGCATGATCTGCCCTTAACAAAGCCAAACTGGGTAGGGTCCAATGTTTGGAGGTTCCCAATGTCTCTGTTAATGAGTTCCATGATGATGCGCTCCATAGCCTTGCAGACCAAGCTAGTCAGGCTTATAGGGCGATAGTTCCCAGGGTCTGCTATGGCTCCACCATTGTGGAGCGGGATAAACATTGCTGTGCACCACTCTATGGGTATGTAGCCTGTGGAGAGGCTGAGGTTGAACAGTGTGTTTAGGTGAGGGGTTAGTTCATCTTTGAGCTCATGTAGGATGCAGCCTGGGACATTGTCCGGTCCCACTGATGCTGAGTTTTTGGCTTTGGAGAGGGCTGTTTTAACCTGAGTGTCTGTGATTTCAGGGAGTCTACATTCTTCTGGTATGGTTATGGGTCTTTTTGGGGGTGAGATGGGGGTGAAGTTTGCATTGAACATGTTTGCCAGGATGTTGGCGATATCAGTCGGTTCATTGTATTTTGTGCCATTCTGCACTAACTCCAAGCAGATCTGAGCATTGCCACTTAGAATCTTGACATAGCTAAAGAATGCCTTGTGGTGATCTTTGGAGTCCTTGGCAATTTTTCTTTCAAAGCTCGCCTTGGATGATTTTATGAGGGATCGTAGTTTCTTGCTGATACTGATCAGGGATGTCTTCCCTTCTTGGGATTTTACTCTTTTCTGTACTAGTTTCCTCCTTCTATTGTATAGCTTGTTTATGGCAGGAGTCCACCAGACTGGTTTCCTTTTCTTGGAGGAGTGAGTTTTGGTTTTGCTTGGGATGGCATGATCCATGCATTCTTGTAGTTGCCCATAGAATGTATTAGTAAAGGATTTTGCAGCTTGGACAGTGTTATCCTTCAGCATGGGGGCTTTGAAACTTTCCACCTCGGTCTTAAGTAACGTGAAGCTTGCTTTTGAAAATTTTTTCATGGTGGCTTTCTTGTCCAGGGGAGGGGGTGGAATATGGATATCCAAAGTGATTTGTTTATGGTCAGATCTAACCAGCGAGAGGTTGACTTCTGGTGTGGAACACTGGTCGCCCATGTTGGTGATGACCAGGTCCAATATGTTGTCACCTCTGATGGGAGTGTTGACCAGTTGAACCAGGGCATTTGAATTTATAAATTCTAGGAAAAGCTGGGCAAGGGAGTTAGTACTTGAGTAGTTCTCCCAGTTAATGTTTGGGTAACTGAAATCACCTAATATTAGGGTGTTTGGTAGGACCTTTATGTTTCCCAGTGTTTCAAGAAACGTGGAATGGGGGTCCTGGGACATGGTGGGTGATCTATAGCAAGCTACAATTTGAATTGCAGTTTTTCCCATTGCTAGTTGCATGTGGATGATCTCTGATGCATCGTGCTGTGCCACTAACCTGGAGGTGTGGGTATCCTTGATGAATAAGGATACGCCCCCGCCTTTTGTATTTCGGTTTGGGTTCTGTGGCTGAAATGTATGGTATGAGTTGTAACCTGGTAGTGCTGGTGTGCTCTCTGGAGCCTTAAACCAGGTTTCTGTTACTGCACATATATCGATTTTCTCCATACTGAGGAGTGCCTGGAATGCGTGTATTTTGAGGTTTAGACTTCTGGCATTGAGTAGCATTACCATCTGTTTTTTGTTACTTGTGCTATTTACAGCGGTGGGTTTGTCTTTTGAGCCTTGCCTAAAAAAGGCACTATGGGGGTGGCAAGAGCCTTGGCAAGTATTCAAAAACCTAAGGGTGACAGTTGCAAGCCATCTCTAGTGAAGCAGCGTGGCTTGTTGAGCATGTCATCCCAGGCAGACAGACACTGGATCCCCTTTGAACAACACCAGAAACTTAGCCAATTGTTGAAATTGAGAATTCTTTCTTCATACCGTGGTATCCTTCTTGGTGAGGGCAGGATGCTGCTCACAGTCAGGGTCATACCGGCCTGGGCTACATGATCAGAGAGCTCTTCCATGTCTCTTTTCATGTAGTCCAGGGAGGTATGGCTCAGGTCATTCACACCATCATGGACAATGACAGAGTCATATTTGTACTTGTTCTGGAGTGACTTGAGTGTTTGTGTTATGTGGCGGATCCTGGCACCTGACAGGCAGCTAACAGTAACCTTCTCCTTTATCAGCCTAGTGAGTGGGACGTCAGTGTGCCTGACTATAGAGTCACCTATTACTAGTATGTTGGGTATGTTATTTTGCCTTAAGGGCTGTGATTGCATGGCACACTGGTTTTGTGAAGTATGTGTTTCATGGTTTGTGTTGGGGGTGAAGGTTGCTTGGATATTTATTTTGGAGGTCTCTGTTGGTTTTGCAGATTTTTATTTAGAGCCTCCGAGTATGTTTTCGTGTATTTATGTGTGTTTTTTGCAGGTGCTGGTTTAATGGGTCTATGTAAGACTGGTGGTGTGATGCAAGTATTTCCCTTCTCCTCTTGACTGTCTGATACAGTCTTGGGTTGAGAGAGCTTAGCCTCTAGTTTGGCTGTATAACTGCATCTCTCACATGTATTAGTGTTTGGTGGTAGGAGGAGGGGGTTGTCTGTGTACATGAGGCAGTTGTAACATTGCCTCAAAATGCCCAGATTCACCAGTTGGACTGGAGAGTACACCTGAAACTGCCCTTTGGACATGCCTGGATAGGTACAGTGAACTGTTTTACTGGATGGCTGGTAAGGTCGAATAGAGAGCCTTGTCCTTCTGTACAGTACAGGAGGGTCTAGTGCTAAGGTTTATAAGTGCTTGCTATAAGTTTTTTTGCAAGTGCCGGGCTGAGAAATGAAAGGCTTGAATGCTTAAGTTGAAAGTTTGTCTAGTTCCAAGGAAAAATTTGAAGAGGAGCTGAGAATAGTTTTACCCTAGCTAACCGGTGTTGCCCGGCATGCAAAGTCATCACCCCTGAGAAATCTGTACGATAACGAGTAGAGTGATAAAGATTTGAGCCTGTCTGCACAGGACTGATGTTGGAGGCCATGGATTTATTTTGTGAGGTATTTCAGTGGCCTTTCCAGTCGGTGCAGATGTTTGAAGAGGTACATCCTAAACGGGGCATTATAGTCAATTATTGGTCTAATGAGGGAGGTGTATAGAAAGGTAATAACCTCCTATTTTCTGGATGCAATCCCTTTACTTGAGAGATGAACCAAGTAAAAGGCTTTTCTGATCACTGCCACTACATAATGGTCGAATGTGAGGCTGTTATCAACCTGAGTGCCCAGTCCTCTCACCCCAGCTTGTGTGCTTAGGGGGTTGCTGTTGATGTGGTAATCAATAGGGGTCGTGTTTTTGCTGAATGGTATGATGAGACTTTTTTTGCATTTAGCTTGAGGCCATGACTTTGGCACCAGTCATTAGTTGCTGTGAGACCCTCTTGCAGTATGTTAACATCATTTGGGGAATCAATTACAGCACCCAGCTTACAATCGTCCACAAACTTGGTCAGCCACAGGCCCTTTGTCTTTGCCTGGACCTCTGAGAAATAGATTCCAAACAGTAGGGGTCCCAGGACAGATCCCTGGGGAACTCCACTAGTGACAGGTCTGCTATCGGAGGTGGAGGTTCTTATTTTGACTTGAGGGTCCTGTCACTGAGCCTCTTGGTCACCCACCTGATGAGATAGCTTTTTGAGGATGCCTGAATGGGAGATTGTGTTAGATTTATTGCCTGCTGTTTGGATTACTTAAACTCGGATCCTGTGTGCTGTGGACTGTGATATTCTAAGATTGTGTTAAAGGCCTTGGCCAAGTCAAGGTAAGCTGTATGTTCTGACTTTCCCTCATCCAGGGCCTTGGTGACAGACTCAAAGAAGTCAACCAGGTTCAACAGGCAAAATCTGCCCTTGAAGTATACAAACTGGGTGAGGTCAAGTGCTTGGAGATTGTCTATGGCCTTATTTATGAGATCCATAATAATATGCTCCATGGCTTTACAGAGTAGACTTGTCAAGCTAATGCGGCAATAGTTACCAGGGTCAGTAGGGGCATCACCTTTGTGCAAGGTGATGACAATGGCAGTTCTCCACTCTGTTGGAATGAAGCCAGTACTTAAGTTGTGGTTGAATAGGTTACTCACTGGAGAAGCCAGTTCTTGCTGGAGATGGTGCAGAATACATCCTGGGATACTATCAGTTCCCATGGAAACTGTGTTCTTTGCCTTGGATAGGGCCTGTAACACTTGATCTATGGAGATGTGAGGTGCGGGACAAGTATTGGGGATATCAAAAGGGCTTTTGGGGGGGACAGTGAGATGAAGTTTGTGCTGAACCTATCAGCTAGCAGGTTAGCTAAGTCAACAGGATCAGTGTAAGTGATACTGTTAAGTACTAATTCAGAACAAACATGGGCTTTGTCACGAGGTTCCTGACATAACTGAAGAAGACTTTATGGATTTCCTTTGTTATGCAGGCTAGTTTTGATTCATAATTTGCCTTGGAGGTGTTCACTAGTGATCTAATTTGCTTGTTGAGGATAAGGAGGGAGTTTTCCAATTTGGAATTTGCTCCCTTTTACCCTTGGACAACAGTTTCTTCCTTTTGTTGTAAAGCCTGTTGATGGATGGTGTCTGTATTTCCTTGAGGAGCAGGTTTTAGTTCTGTTGGTTATGGCTGAGTCCATGCAGTTGTTCAGATACTTGTATACTGCATTGGCATACTGTTCAGCATAGTTGTCTGCATCCTCTGAGGGGGTGGTGGTGTGAAGCCACAGATACCCTCCCTTAGGAGATTGTTGTCTGATCCCTAATGGCCTTGATATCAAAGCACAGACTGCACCTGAGGAGGCTATAGGACACTGAATACAGGGACAAGACTGCCATCCTCTCTTGATAGCTCAGTTCCTTTAGTTCCATAATCTTTCTTAGAAAGCATTAGGATATCTCCAACTGTTTATTATGTTTAATAAATATACATCTAAAGGGGGAACTGTATTCTATGACAGCCCTGTAAGGGCTTCTTTGGACGTAGAGGAAATACTCTTTGTGATCAGCTGTGAAAAATAAAAGAATTTCCTTACCACTGTTGTAACATGATGGTCAAAGGAGAGGGAGTCATCTATTCATGTTTCAAGGTCCCTCACAACATCTTAATTTTCAAGTGGGGTGTATTCTATACTATATGCTGGGTGAAGGATTTGGTTGCCAAATGCAACAATATTACATATTTTTATTATTTAAAGTCCATTTTAGTGCACTAGCTATTAACCTGTATAAGTTCATTTTGCACTTTCTGTATATCAGGTATAGCACCCAGTTTACAACTGTTGGCAAATTTGCCTAACCAGAGTTCTTGATTTTTGATTTGAAAAATCACTGAAGTATATGCTGAATAGCAAAGGTTCCAGCTACCCCACTGGTAACTTTCATGCTGTCTGAGAATGCCCTGCTACCCTCACAGTGTGGACTCTGTCCTTCAGCCAATTAGCTGTACATTTAATGATAGAGGGATCTATTTGAAGTTTGTTTAGTTTGTTGATTATGTTGGCATACAGTATAGTATCAGATACTTTGGCAAGGTCAAGGTATGTCACTTTCTATCACTTGCATTGCTCTCTTAAAACATTGCCAGATTCATTAGGCAGGATTTACCCTTAACAAAACCAGTCTACTAGTTGTTAAGTCTTATAAGACTTTGTTTTTTTTATATTGCCATTTATCAGGTCTGTTATGACCTGTTCTATGGCCTTACTGAAGAGGCTTGTCAGGCTGAGGAGTGGGCAATTTCTTCTTCCCTTCTAAAAAGGAATCATAACTGCTATGCACCAAATTTTGGGGGAAAGCTAATGGATAAGTTCAGGTTGAAAACTGTAGGAGTAGGTCTACCCGTACCTGTTTAGTGCTATTCAGCAGGCAGCCTGGGATGTTATCAGGTCCCATACAGGATGTACTTTATAAGTATTTTTAAGAAGGGTTCTTTTGTGCTGATAGGGGGTTTAAGTCCTTAGGTATATGAGGGTTTTCTATAAAAGTCTCTGGTGTAAGGTTATCGTTGACATTTGTTTGCCATTATATTTGCAATATTCACTTAATCAGAGTAGGTAGTGTTATTATAAATGAAATTGGATCAATGCTGGATATTATTTATAACTTCCTGATGTAGAAAAATAAGGGTTTGTAGCTAGCTTCTAATGCTAAAATAGAAAAGAAAAACGGCTTCAGAAAGCAACCAGTAGTTTTAAAGTGCATAAAGCGCTTTTCGTTTAATAAAATAAAGCTTCTTCAGATGCAAACATTCAAGGTACAAGTTTCAGTTAAATAAAATACCAGGAAGTGCTTGAGCCTGTCAGCACACATGCTATGATGACATCAGCAACAGTAGTTAACCCTTCCTGTTCTACACACTATGAAAAAAATACTGTTTAAAACTAATACAATGCTGACAGCCATGAACAAGGAAGACTGAAGCTATGGTTTAAAAGTAAAGTATGCTGATAGTTATTCTTTAAACAACAAGAACAAATAAACATATGAAATAATAAGGTTACATATAAGGAATTACTATTACACTGCTGAAATTCTGCACTACAAACTATTTTTGCACTACAAACTTTTTTTACTACAACATTTCATGCTGGTTCATAGCTAATCACCAAGCCCAGAAAAATAACTCAGCTGGCAGTTTGAGAAATAAATGTAAGCATCATTAACAGTGACTAAAATTACCATACAAGAAATTAACTTTATGTTAGTAGATAATTTTAACTAGCTATTAAATGTATAGCAGTCATACTATGCTATGCCATTCACTTAATTCCACAATATGGCATTCATTATATAAAAATAATTAAAAAAAAAATATATATATATATATATATATATATATATATATATATATATATATATATATAAAAACAAAGCACAATCTAACTATGACCTTTAAGGAGAATTGAGACTGAATATTCTGGTATCACGTTTACTAATGTAAGTTACTATTTCTTTTTCTATGGAAGTTCACAATTCACGACGGGAGCAACCAGCTGGAGGTAAAGTTAATCTCAATAACAGTATTGTTGACATGCTGAAAGTCTTTGATTCTAAACTTGTCAAACTTAAATCATTACAACTTGAAATTTCGTACTTTAAGGAATGTTTACAACAGAGTATAGTACCAAAAGGCCTTAGCAGATTCCAGTATCCAACAAGTTTAGTGAATCACTCTGTTTTTCATGTAGAATTATTACAATTATATGATAAACAGGGATTTGAACTTCTAGAACTCATGATAAAACATTACAATTCATGGGGTGAAACCATCTTAAAAGAAGTGACTGATTTAGATCACAAAATTAAAGCGCACTTAGATTTCAACAGGTACCAATATGATTATACAAGAACTTTTACCAGCATCAACCAGTACCTCAATTAACTGAAATCCATTAAGGTTAAAAAATTGCAAAGAGATCACTTAGCCTGTGACAATGGTACAGCATACGCAAGCCCACCAATATCACAAACAGGGACATTTAACACTGCCTCTATGCAAGGCCCTACTCGGGTGGGTGATCTCGACTTAAGCTTTAACCTTCATCAACAAATGAACTCTCAGATCCCCTGCCAGGAGGATACAACTGAGTCTTTCTCCATAAGGAGAAGCAAGAGAATCAATAATCAAAATGGAAGGGGCCAGCAGAAAGGTGAGGTTAACACCACACCTGGTGCAAATTTTCAGAATCCCCAACAACAGGGGGCTATCCCTAAATGAGTGAATTATATGAACAACAGGAAGAACAGCAGAAAGTTCAACAGGGTCTATATTGATTTAGCGAATGCTTAGAAAAGCGAATGCTAATTCATCGACCCCTTTTAAGCGAAAGCTTACAATCCCGAACACCTGGAACAGCAATTTTTTTTAACAGGGCAAAAAATCGCTGGGCCGGTTTCGGGAGTTCGCCATTTCCTCCACTGTGGTGCAATCTCGGAGTTGGTATATTTAAGTGGGGGGTGGGGGGGTGAAGCCCCCCACACTATATAATGTTTTACGTTTTATTTATTTTTTTGTGGACCAGCGTTTTTTTTTCCCTGGGAAAAAAATTGTTGTTCCGGGTGTTCGAGATTTTAAGCTATCTGTTAAAAATGGTCGATGAATTAGCATTCATTTTTCAAAGCGTTCGCTAATTCAATATAGACCCATTCAAAAGGAAGAAATGTTAGAAGTGTACCCTTAGCCTAAAGAGAATCCGAATATCATTAAAAACAATACAGGAGACTTTCAAATTTTCAACTATTCAGAAGTTAACATTAGTCCCAAATTAGTTGAATTATTAGCTAGGGGGTACACTTTTGTTCCCTTACAACATATTAATGTAGCCAGAGCAATCCTCAACCTCAAAAATTATATGAGGAAACTAAATCTAAATATTTTATTTGGTAACAATGACAGTAACAGTTCAAATATCAAGAATGCCTTACATGTACCAAGTACTTTCAACCCACCACTACATCCCAGCCTGCAGATATTTGAACATGCATGTGACCTCGACCTAAGGCACTTAGAGAAATTCTGTAAGAATGCTACTGTAAAGATGAACGTCAACAAATTTGAGAGGGATGAAATGAACTATTTAAGATCACTTAAAGTACGGGTTTCCAAACCGGATAAAGGTGGTGGCCTGACTATCATGGACCATCACAAATATGTGAAACAAATGAGGGACATTCTAGCAGGGGAGGCTTACCAAGTAGCCTCCCTGAATGAAATAAACATGGCTTACCGATGGATAAATATGTATTTGAACAATTTATTCCTAACAGCTAGAATTGAAGCCAATGTCTTCAACTACATGACCATGCCTTACCCTAAAATCCCGAGACTATTCGTGATACCCAAGATCAATAAGTATCTAACCAATCCACCAATGAGACCTTTAGTGGATGGTCGAGATTCAGTCACTTATCCATGTGCGAAAGTAGTGGATGCTATTCTGAAAAGATACCTAACAAGTGAGAGTCAAGTCCGTAAAGACTCATGGTCATTTTTAAAGAAAATTAATGAACTTGAATACAGCGAGAACTATAATTTTCTTACGATAGATGTAAAAGACCTCTATACATCTATCCCCTACTTGGAAGAAATTGAATGGATTATGGAGATGTTAAGGAAGAAAGGAGCCCCTGATTCAGAAATTTCACTTGTATCTGAGTTGTTGGACATTGTTTTATCAAATAAATATTTTGTTTTTGAGAATGACTTCTACTTGCAGAAAATTGGGGTTGCCATGGGTTTCCCTTGTGGAGCCAGTTTGGCAAACCTATTTATGTCATTCTGGGAAACTAATTTTGTATTCAATATTGAGGAATGCAAGAACCTGATTTTGTTCTATACTCAGTTCTTGGATGACATTTCTATTATGCTGAAAGGGGATTTTGTAGAAGCTACTAGATTAGTGGATTACTTTAGTAATACCACATCCTTCCTGAAATTCACTCACACTTTTGATAGTGATGAAATAGCATACTTAGATATTAATCGTAGAAAAGATAGGGGGAGAAATTGATACTTGTCTAGAATTTTCAGGAAAAGTACTTATTCCAATGCATTAGGAGCCTCTTAAAATCTAGTAGACCACAACTGGTGAAGTTTCATGGGATGTTTAAGTGTGAATCCTGCAACTTTTGTAAATTCATTGAGGTAGGAAACACATTTGAGGTGAACGACCATGTCATTAGATTAAAAGACAGATACAACTGTAATACCAAATTAGTAGTATATTTAGCAAAGTGCCATTCTTGCCCAGTATTTTATATAGGCAAGACTGAGCGTAAGCTCCGGGAGCAAGTGTACAAACACCAGTATGCTATCAATAAAAAGAGCATGGAGAATGCATTGGCTAAACATATAGAAATATTTCCAAACCATAAATTTAAGTTCAAGATTATTGACCAAGTCAAATATGACATTAGGGGTGGTCCCATCTCCCTAAGACTTGAAGAACTTGATCTTTATTGGCAAATTTACCTTAATTCATACTACCACCCAGGTATTAATGACATGTGCTCGATTAGATGTCTACTTAAATTGAAAAGTTTAACTAGATGACAGAATCTGTCTTCTAGCTATGTAACACAAAATAATTTGTATATAATTTTTATATTAATTTTATATTAATATTAATTTTATGAATAATATACATCTCTAATAGTAACTTGCATTAGTAAACATGATACCAGAATATTCAGCCGCAATTCTCCTCAAAGGGCATAGTTAGATTGTGTATTTTATATATATATATATATATATATATATATATATATATATATATATTTTTTTTTTTAATTATTTTTATATAATGAATGCCATATTGTGGAATTAAGTGAATGGCATAGCATAGTATGAATGCTGTAGATTTATTAATATGGTCAGCATAGCTAGTTAAAATGATGTACTAACATCAACTTAATTTCTTGCATGGTAATTTTAGTCACTGTTAATGATGCTTAAATTTATTTCTCGAACTGCCAGCTGAGTTATTTTTCTGGGCTAGGCGATTAGCTATGAACCAGCATGAAATGTAGTAAAAAAAAGTTTGTAGTGCAAAAATAGTTTGTAGTGCAGAATTTCAGCAGTGTAATAGTAATTCCTTATATGTAACCTTATTATTTCATATGTTTATTTGTTCTTGTTGTTTAAAGTATACCTATCAGCATACTTTACTTTTAAACCATAGCTTCAATCTTCCTTGTTCATGGTTGTCAGCACTGTTTTAGTTTTAAACAGTATTTTTTCATAGAGTGTAGAACAGGAAGGGTTAACTATTGTTTCTGATGTCATCACAGCATGTGAGCTGACAAGCTCAAGCACTTCCTGGTATTTTATTTAACTGAAACTTGTACCTCAAATGTTTGCATCTGAAGAAGTTTGATTTTATTAAACGAAAAGCATTTTATGCACTTTAAAACTACTGGTTGCTTTCTGAAGCCATTTTGTTTCTATTCTAGAAGTTTATTTTGTGTTTTTTTTAGCTTAGCTTCTAATGCTAGCTGAAGTACACAGGAAGATTTAGTTTTCCTGAAGGTGTTTTTTAGTATCTTGGATAACCTTTTGATGCTGACCTTGATTTGTGGGTATTTAGTTTTGCTATATACTCTAATACAAGAAAAAAAGTTCATTAAGAGATTTTGACTATCAGGCTGGTTTGCTCATTGATTTCTCTTTTTTCTTTAGCTTTGCTAGGGACTGCCAGGTTTATGCAGTTTTCTAGATGAATACAGCATTTATTTGCATAGCTGTTAGCTGTGTTTACATTTTTAGGGGTACATTGAACTTAGAAACTTTATAGAATTTTAGGAAGTTTGCAAGTTTAAAGTATTTGAATATCGTGATTCTTTTCTCTTCTTGAGAACCTTTTGCTATTAGGTAATAATGCTATGCACTTTGCCACACATTTTATTATTAGCATTACATCATATTTTTATTTAACATTTGTTTACCGGGAAAGTCCAACTAGGAACAAAACCAATTTTCAGCAGAAGCCCAGGGTGGAACACTATAGACACATGTCTTTGTAACATGGGATGAAAACGGAGTACCTGAAGAAAACCCACACAAATGCATGGTGGACATGCAGATTCCACACAGAAGGCACTCCAGCCAAGAATTGAAATGGAGTTCCTATTGCTGCAAGACAGCAATGCTTCTGCTGCACCATTGCACCATCTGTAATAATCACAACTGCCAAGTTTTGAACCAAGGACCCTGTCAACTGCAGCATAGTGTATTAGCCCCCTAGGCCACTCAGCTCTGAATGCCATATGGTTCAATTATCACTCTTAAACAAAGTGGGTCAAAGATTTTTTTTTTTAATATGTCTTATCAGTTTTCAACTCCTAGTCTCTTTAGCACTGATTTCTCACTTCACACTAATCTCAGTGATCTCCACAAATTATTAATGTATAGAGGTCTTTTTCTAGTTATCACTAGATTCAGCTAGTAAAAAGCAGTTTACTACAAACATCCTAACTACTACTTTAATCTTGCACTTTTCATGTACCTTATTTAACATTCATCTAAATTTTAGTTAATTTTCAAAATTATTTCAATAAATAAAACAGGTAATGGAGACCACATTATCCAGTTCCTTTTTTTGCACAATTGATTCATTTCTGCATCTGTTCACTTATCTATATTTGGTGCCATTTTCCACTATTCTGATCAATTTTATAGAATTAGCCCTGAAATTGCAAGCCTCTAACTTTTTGAACACAATAGGTCATTCTGCTAAATCAAATATTTTCAGTACAGAATAGCATTATACATTGGGTTGCCACATTTAAGTGGGCCAAATTGGGACATGGGGGTGTGGCGAATATGATGCTGGCCACTCCCCATACCATGACATCACCACAGGGGTGTTGAATGAGATGCAGTTATGGGTACAACAGTATGAAGTTGCTACAGCATTAAACCATTTAAATTATGAAGCTTTTCAGTAATGCTTCACTTTTAAAATACACATTACTCAGTTGTAATGGTAGGTAAATTTAATGGTAAGTAAACTTTACAAAAAACACACTATTCATATTAAACAATTATGTTTATTTAAAAAGTAAAACTCATAAATTCTACATAGCAGACTAACCATGACTATACTGAAAAAAGAAAATCTACATACTGCACAGCACACAAGCACAGTCATTTTTTTAAACATGTAGAATTGAGTATGTTTATTGCAAATATACGCTAAAGCAAAAAATAAAAAACTACATACTGCACACTACAAGAAAAGTAGACTAAATCACTTTTTTTTAAATGTATACTTTGCATTTGATTTGATGGCCTGAAGTGGTTGGTTTGACATAATATTTAAATAAACGTCACTACATTTCTTCTGGTAATTTATATTCTTCATTAGTTCAGCTTTTAACAAGTCCATATTACAATGGTTTCTGACATCTGCCCATTTATTTTTCCCCAAAGAGAAAACTGTCTCCGCAAATGCATTTGATGTTAGTATAGATAATATCTTAGCAGTTACCGGATATAGTACAGTCAGCTCAGGCCCTTTTCTGATGAGCTTCTGCCACTTTTCTCCTTGAGATAAGTTTGTGTTACATAATTGCTGGAGAAAGGGCTTGATTGCTAAATATTCCTAGAAAAGATGGTCTTCATCTATGTTCCACAAACTCAGGGCAGTGGTCACACTGAGTATGTCACAAAGAACTCAGTTAAAGATAATTTAGACAGTGTAAACAAGTGTTGTTTTCATGAAAATCAAACCACTGTTCTAAGTACTTAATGCTGTCTCCAAGAACACAATGAAGTCACTTTTCAGTTTGTTAAAAGAACTGCTGTCTAATGTGCTCATAAGTGCCCTACATTTTTCTCCAAAGAAAGTACTTTCAGTTCTTGCCTGAAGTTTTCCTTGATAGAGACAAAAAAAGGATACCAGATTAAAAGTAAGTGCTGTTTTGCTAATATATGTTCATTGAAATCCATGAGAACAATACTGAGAAAGTGTAAATAGTACTGGGGCAGTGTAGGCAATGCATTCTCGCCATGCTTATTAGCGGAAACATACTGTTATATCTGCTGGGGTGTCTCCTCTGCTCCCTTACAGAGAAATATTACTGGAGCACTGGGAGGTTTTTCACTACTCTTTCATTGGCTGGAAAGAGTGACAGCCACCTTGTTGGCACATGTCTTAAGAGACTCTCAAATTCCATGCCACAAAAGTCAAAGAAGTCTTTAAAGTCTCTGGTCTTGTGGCAGAATCTGTGAAATGGCTGAAAGTTTCATCACAAACACTTCATTATAAGGTAGTTGTGATGCTGCTTTTTTGGTTGTGTTATGAATAACGTGGGCAACACAGTTAGCCTTCTGGAGTGATGGGCACTTTTCTTTTAATCTGGTAAATACACCGGATTTCTTTCCATTGTTCACAGTGGCATTATCAGCTCCATGTGCTGAAATGCTGTTCCAGGGCAAGGACTGCTTTTCTATAATGTTCAAAAATCTGTTGTGATATAGACTGGGCAGATTCATCAGGGTCTTCATAGAAGTCCAAAAGACGATTCACCACCCCTTCTCCTTTGGAAAACAAGTGGAAATAATTTTATGTTTCCCTTTTTTAATTTCTCCAAATCTTTTGTGTTTCTAATACCGTGATGGGAATGGACCCCATTCCTAAGTCAAAGTACGATTAAAGTTCATGAAATTAGTATTGTTTCACTCTTTGATGTCAGCCAAAAGTGCTCTTCACAACACCTGCAGTGTGCCCAGTAAAGACTCCTTCTGCAATTTGTATGATGTTACATGTATTGGTAACATATCTAAATATGATTGTAGACTTTTTTTTATAAGACCCATTGCTCCTACTACTATTGGAACTATCTGGGTATCTTTCTTCCACATTGCTCTTGTTTCTGCCTGCAAATTTGATATTTTATGACTTTGTATCTCTTTGTGTGCAGGATAATGTAGTCACTGGATGTGTCAATTTCAATTATCAATGTTACTTTTGTCTTCTTTTCCTGGACCACTATATCTGATTTTCTAGCATCTATCTAACTGTTGGTAATGGATGATACCATGTGATGTAGACTTCATCATTTTCTATGATGCTTTGTGGCTCATGTTTCTAGTGTTTTTTCAGCCACTTCACTACCATAATGTTTTCACAATCTCCAGTGCAACAGTCTCACCACATTATTATGCCTTTCAGTATACAGTCCTTCTGCCATTAGCATGTCACAACCAGCAATGAGGCGTGCAACTGTTTCCAACTCTGTTTTACAAAACCTACATTGGTATGTTTCTCCCACATGTTCAATGGACTTTGTAAACCAATGTGTATGTACTCCACTACCTTGGGCCACCAATATTAACCTTTCATCTCTTGGTTTAAATTGACATCTCTTTAACCATTCCTGCATTTGTTCCTGAACAACATGAGGTTCTTCCAGAAGTTTTCTATACTTGCAACTATATTTATGCTTTTTCCACATTTTTTGCCTTCTCATCTGGTCCTTCACCTTATATTCTTTCCTTTGTTTTTTGGCACATTCATTTGCTGCCTGATTTTTATCTACTTGTGGTTTGATTTCCATTCCTGCTTGATGCTGATCTGCTTCTGATAGCCTAAGCAGGGAAGTCGCCTTAGATTTATTCTCCTCGTGTTTCAAAACATTCACTACATTTGGGTCTTGAGAGGTCAGCAGATATGTGTGGAGTCCACGATTGCAGATCTATATGTGTAATCAATTTCAAGGAGGCCCATCCTTCCTTCAGATCTGGGAATATATAATCTTGGTATGCACTGACTTTTATAAATCATATGGTGAGCATGAAGCGTCTTTCTTGTTTTCCTGTCTACTCTCTCCAGCACTTTTTGAGGCCGGTCAATCACTCTAAAACTGTAAGTTAGGACAGAAACGGCAAACTGTTTTATAGCTTGGATTTTGTTCCTAGATGTCAATGCTGTTTTCAGGATTAATTTAAGTCTTCTTGAGTAATCCTTATTAAGTTTTATTTGAATTTGTTCATGCTTTATTGTTGATCCTTCATCAATTCCCAAATATTTATACATTCCCTTTTATATCACACTCTTCTCCCAAATTGATGTTTTCTAGATGTTGCAGTCTTCCTGCTTTAAAGGTTGCTTTTGCACATTTATCAAGACCAAATGACATTCTTATATCATCTGAAAAAGTTTTGACAACTTGCAGTTGTGCTTTCATTTCCCCATCTGATGAGCTATACAGTTTCAACTCATCAACAAAGAGAAGATGAGAAGTCTTTGCACTTTGTTGTTTTCTAGGATCCAAATTATAGCCATGACCTAAGCTGTTAAGGAGACAACTTAATGGATTAAGGGCAAGGCAGAATAGCAGTGGTGACAGAGAGTCACCCTTGAATATCTCCCTTTGGATTTTTATCCCTGAAATAATAATTTGTCCTTTATCATGGCTTAATTGCAAAGTGGTCTGCCACTGTTTCATCATCACTGTAATGTAGCCGATCAGTGTAGGGTGTATCTTTTATTCATGAATGTGGAATACTATCAAATGCTTTTTTGTAGTCAGTCCATTCCAAACTTAAATTCTTCCCCTTTTTACAGTTGTCCACTATGACTTTATTTAACAACAAATGATGACTTTCTTTTATTACCCTTTTGTTCTATTGCCATAATTGAGTTTTCTACTAAATGACTATAAACTGTCAGCATCAATTCCAGTGTATAGTTGATATATTGTTGGAAGACAAGTTATTGGTTTACAATTTTTAGGGTAGCTTGCAGGTTCACTCTTAAGTAGGAGCATTGTTTTTCCTGTTATTAGCCAGGTTGATGTCTGTTGAGGGTGTGGATTGAAATAATTCTTACTCATGGCTAAAGCTTCACGCAAAGATGTTAATAATTTTAACCAGAAGTTAGGTACTCCATCTGGGCCTGGGGTATTCCAATTAGAGGCCTTTCTTAACTTTGTTTCAATCTCCCTGGTTATTACTTCATCCCATTTCATATCCCTGTACCTTTAAACTTCTTATTTTTTCTTTTACATCTTCTATCCATTTAGCATCCTTGTTATGTTCCATAGGATCTTCATAGATACTTGTCCAAAATGTATCTATTTCTTCTTTTTTCATGCTCTTTCAATTCCTTTTACCTTGTTTCCCAATTCTCAATAAGACTTTTTTGGGGTCATCAATAAATTGCTTATTTTGTACTTTTCCTTTATAATTATCTGCACATCTTCTAAGCACAATAATATATCCTGTTTACTTCTGTTATATTGCATGGATATCTGTGTACATTCCTAATTATTGTATTCATTTGTTTTATTAAACATCTGACTTATGGGGTTTTATTGACCTTCTGCAGTCTATTTCTTTCATTGATCTTAATATGTCCATCTCTATTAAGTCAAGCAACTCTTCTCTTAGGTTGTTTTCTTCTAAACTGAGGGAGCATTTTTTGTTTTCCATTTCCTGCGGGCATTCTATAGAAAGTTCTATTGCATCTTGCTGTGGTACATTCTTTTCAATTTCATCCTGTACCGTCTGTTGCTCTCTCACATGAAAATTCACTGGTCTATCACTCCTCAATATTAACTGTGTCAGAGTTTCCGTAGTTTCCTGTTCCTTCGTTTGCTGTACAGCTTCAAGTGAATTTTTATACTCATTTCCTGTGGAAGTCTCCAAAATATCTTCATATGGCACCTGACCAGTTTGCTTCCCATTCTACTGGTTTCTCCTTAATTTGAAGTTCCATTTCTCCATACTTTCGTGGTGCTTTCTGAATTAGATTTTTTACACCAAATCCTTCACTTTGGAGGTACTCCATAACCTCAGTTTCTATTTCTTTAACTCCTCCATTACTGATCTCCTTTTCTACTTTTCCTCTTTGTCTTCTTATTTTTTGTATTGTAAAATTTTCCATGTCTGGATTCCTTTGCCTGTCTTTCTCTTCAAATATCTTTGGTGCAGCTGTTTTTGTATTGATTAATTTTGCTTTCTCCTTTGCATAGATTTGCACCATATTAATTCTCTTTTTCTTTCCCATGTCCATATTTCGTCTTCAGATGTCTCCTGATCTTCCTGTTTCTCCTTACTTTGGGGACTCGTTCCATCATGCTGTGATGTAACCTGTGTTAGACCTTTTACATCAAAACCTTCACTTTGCAGGCATTCCATAACTTCAATTTCTATTTTGTTTTTAACTTCTACTTTACTAATCTACTTTTCTACATTCTCTCTTTGTGGTACTATTTTTTTATTGTGAAATTTTTACTGTCTGGATTCCTTTGCCTGTATTTCTCTTCAAGTATCTTTGGGGCTGCCTTTTTTATATTGATTTATTTGGCTATCTCCTTTGCATAAATATTGCACCATTTCAAATCTCTCTTTCTTTTCTATGTCCACATTTCTTTTTTTGTACTTTTCAAAAATATCTAGGTTTTGTTGTTTATATTTTTGCACTTCCTCAGCTGCTTCTTTTTCCAAACAGATCAAAGTTTCTTGGTCTATATACTGTTTTTCAAACATTTGTTGTATTAATGAACATAAATGTTTATTTGAAGCTTCTGGTAGTTTTTCTTGCTGAAGTATTTTTCTTTCCTCTAACTTCTCTCTTAATCATTTTGTATATCTTGTGTCTTGAAACTCTGGCCTTTTTGCATAATAGTAGCAATACATAGTAATGTCTTTTGGCTTTTCCTGGTTAGGGGTCACCATAGTGGAACTCTGGTCCGCTAATGATTGGCAGCAGATATTTACAGTACCGAGCTGCCAACCCAATGCCCAACCTTCAAAGAAGGCACACCCATTCACGCATGTACCTACCTGCATGTCTTTATGTGTCACTCGACCATGGGGAGGACATGCAGACTCCACACAGAAGGCGCTCCAGCCAAGAATCGAATGAGAGAACCTCTTGCTGTGAGGCAACAACACTAACAGCTGTACCACCACGGCATACATAATAGTAACAATACATAATTTCTTTATTTTCATCGATAGTCCACTCTTTCATCTTTATGGCTCTTCTTTGGCCTATCAGATTTTGTGATTTTTGTGGACTGCTACTTCTTTCTACAATGGAGGGGGGGGGCAGCCTCATGTTTCCCTTGTTGGAAGCATCTGATGATAATATAAATGAAGTGACTGGTTTCTGAAGGTCATGCAGGAGGCATTCCAATGAGTATGGTCCCAAAACATTTTCAACAATGGCTTCAGCCTTGGTTCTTCCATAAGTTAATTTTTTGTGATGTTCAAGTCGCTGTACAACTGGCTGGCCAACTTAACTGCACAATCCAAACTGTTATATAAAATATTGTGTTTAACAGCATGGAACACCTCAGGGGCTTCTGCTGCAATGATCTTAAGTTCTGGACCCTCAAGGTTTTTGTTCCTTGCCCACTCTGTCATTAGGTGACTGGGTTTTGCTTGAAGAATACCAGTCATGTGTTGTTCAGTTGCCTCATGTTGTGCGACATTGATTCTTCCACCATGTGTGACTAGGGATTCTCTTTTGCAATATCTGCAGAATCCTTTTCAGTTGCCTCATGCCATGTGACATAATTTCTTCCACCATGGATGACTAGGAATTCCTTTTTGCAATATCTGGAAAATGCCTTTACATCATTGCACTTCTTGATTCAGTTGAATTCCATTTTCCAAGCATACTGCCATTTGCATATTCTCGTGTTGGAGGAAGACTGAGATGAAGCTGCTGCTCTCTTCATTCTTGATTCTGTACTTACCTGATACACAACGGGTTTATATTATATCATTGAACACTTAAAAAAGCGAATGATGAATAATCGATCTCATGTAAGCAAAAGCTTACAACCTCGAAAGCTCGGAACAGCGATTTTTTTTCCAAGGGAAAAAATTGCTGTTCCAAAAAAAAAAAAAAAAAAAAAGAAAGAAAGAAAAAAAATTTAAAGAATACATAAATATACCAACTCCGAGATCGCACTACAGTGCCAAAAACAGCAAAGTAACTGAAGCGGCCAAGCTAATTCTTTCCCTGGGAAAGAATTTGCTTAAAAGCCGCTTTGCTATTTTGCCTTTACATTGTTTTAAGTTTGACCAAGATGCAATCAATAGAATGCATCTTCGGTCATCTAATAGGAACCCATACACAACATATTTAACAAAACTGTGTTAGTAGGCTGCAGTAATACAATGGCACCAAATAAACTGGCTAGAGACACTGACAAGTGAAAGAACTGGCTAGAAACACTTCAATTTGAAAGAACAGGTTAGAAATACTGACATTTGAAAGTACTGTTTTAAACATTGGTACCTGAAACATGACCCTGTTTGTAAAGTAGTTATTTGACATACATTCACTGAAGAACTGAGGAATGGAGCAGAAGAGAACCATTTCAAATAGTAGAATAGTAAATGACATGATGGGAGGGCATTTTAGCCATCGAAAATATGACATTAACACAGTTTGTATAGCACCAAATGCATTATGAATGAACATTACCCCCCCAAAAAAAGTACATGCATTTTCACTTTACAGTACTTCTTTCTTACAAAACAGTGAAAGCCACTCTAAAATGAATTAGAATGCACAGCAGACCCCAGAGACTCTATTTACCTCTGAGCCCAGCTATTAAGAACAAATAAATCTATAGTATTAGTTTATCCAGCAGAACGATGCAATAAACAGGCCCAACAGCAGCACCACCCATAATCACATTCTAATCAAAGAAGTACATTTTAAACTTGGTGGTGCAGCGGTTAGTGTTGCTGCCTCAATGCAAGAGGTTCTCCTGTTCGATTCTCGGCTGGAGTGCCTTCTGTGTGGAGTCTGCATGTCCTCCCCATGGTCGAGTGATGTTAAAAGACATGCATGTAGGTGCGTGAATAGGTGTGCCTTCTTTGAAGGTTGGGCATCGGGCTGGCAACTCGGCACTGTAAAAATCCACTGCCAATCATTAGAGGACCAGAGTTCCACTGTGGCGACCCCTAACCGAGAAAAGCTGAAAGACGAAGAAGACAGCATTAAAAAAACAAAATACATATGTTTTCACTACTGAACATGCCTCTTCCCAAAAAAGTATAGTTCAGCAAACATTTTGCCTTTTGAAAGTACTTTTTGCAAGACATCACTTAACAACTAGCCTAAAATAAATTACAATGCACAGCAGACCCCATTTACCTCATTACAGCATTTAAAGAAAATAACAATAAACCTTTAACAGTAATTTACCCAGTACAACGATGGAATAAAGAACAAACCCAAGTAACAGCAGCATGGTGATATTCACTTTATAATCAAAGCAGTGCATTTTCAAGTTATGAAACACAGTAAAAAATACACACATTTCCACTTATAAAAGCAAACTTTCTTAAAACAGCCATGACATGTACCTAGTAGAATCTCAAATGCATTATGTTTGTCTATGAACAATTAAACATTATACAGTTGTCTTTTCATCCATGTTTTCAATTTCATTATTCTGTAATGCTTATGTTGTGACTTCCTTGCTCTGCTCTTTAAA
Source organism: Protopterus annectens (assembly GCF_019279795.1). Classification (NCBI taxonomy): domain Eukaryota; kingdom Metazoa; phylum Chordata; order Ceratodontiformes; family Protopteridae; genus Protopterus; species Protopterus annectens. Next base: position 1,905,584,834 of record NC_056726.1, read on the forward strand.
TCGCCATACTAAGTATTTAGCTGTTTTAATTTTCTTCTTGTGTCAACTACATTTCTTTCTTATTACTTTCTACCTTCATAGTTGTTGATATTAGTTGTGCCAATATACAGCTAAGTCCTAGTGCTTCTTTTCCTTATGTCCTTCTTGATTTAACCCTAAATGAATTATTTGTCGTTTATCAGCTACAGTTTTCTTTCTTTCTTTCTTTTTCTACAAACATTTGAGGATTTTCAAATCATAAGAAAACATATGGACATTTTGAGACCATGCAGCTAAAAGAAGGAATTGAAAGATGCAGAGAAAAATAATGCCAAAATTAAGAAACATTTTTTTCTAGTTTTTTTAATGCAGCAGCACACAGATGATCTACCTAGGTGTTTGTCCTACAAATCACCATAAGTACACCAGTAATGACTTCTAACACCCAAATGTCCTTGAAGCTGCAACTGGACAGCAAGCAGTGGTATCTGGTGACTTCAAATCAAAGGGGGGCTGCAGGAGACAGTGGAATGGGTGGAGCCAATACAAAGGGGTGTGACCAACTAGAAAGGGGTGGGGTTATGCTCAAAACCACAAAAACTGGGAGTTTAATTAAACACACTGCCCTGGGTGCCAAACCATCATTATGAGAGTCCAATCAAGACAAAATGAAGTGTAGAAGAAAAAATATTTAATGCATTGCCTGCATGAAAGCTTACTTAATATCTAGATGGAAACAAAAATGTTGTGAGGCATGAAAAAATAAATTACTTTTTAAATACATTACTGGAATGCCAGTAAAAATCAAGTATAAAAAAACAAGCATCACTCACCTCAAACCACTTCTCCTTGCACTACAGTTCTTATTATAATTTATATTCAGCTTTATATAAGTACCAAGTAACATGCTGAAAGTAGCAATCTCTGTGATACCCCCACTTGTCAAAATGTTTCTTATCTAAAAAATACCTGCTGCCTGACAGCTATCTACTTGTTTCATGGGGAAAACATGGTGAAAGTAAAAATGAACAACAAACAAGAAACAAGCTCAAGATAAATTGTTTAAATGATTACTGCACATGTCATGGACCACACATGATTGATTGTCATTCTGTTTAGTTTATGGGTAAAGCCTGCAAAGATGGCTGCAAGACTCCAACAAATATAATGAGCTTTTGAAAATACTGCAATCCTGTCCTTTATTACAAATACTGTCATATGCATTTCTATACCTAAGGTTTATACGTTAACTAGTTATGTAAATATTTTCTGCAAGGCAACAACAAAAAAGGCTTTCAATGTTGGTAATTTTTTAACAGTATGGTTATTAAAGCTTACTTGTATCTTACAATCTCAGACAAGTTTACTTGATGGTCATTAAATCATTGCTACTTAAACACAGAGCAACAGGCACTGCAACAACATGCATTTTCTGAATAATAATAAGAATAAATCAATAGTATAAAATATGACAGAAAACCAGAACATTCTGCAAAGTCAAGGACAGATGACAAGCCACTGTAGTACTTGTGTCTATCTTGGATGAGGGGATACTCTGCACAATTACACTGCATAACTGCTCCTTGTCTTGCTTGGATACATCCAGACTCACTACATGGGAGAGTGGGGTGCAAAAAGTATGTCACAATTTGAAATGTGTCTGGCTGATGGTGTTGGCCCTGACACATTTGTCATACCTCTCACTCTCAGAGTAAGAAATCTGGAAAAAGCCATAAATATAAGTGGGACAAAGGCCCATAAATAAGGATTTTTTTTTAAATATTGCTCTTATAAACTTAGAAAGCTAATAGAATAGTAGGTCTTGTATTAGTATAAATTTTCTGAAGGGTATGAAATCTGAAACTCAAATGTCTGTCATTATTTTCTAACATCAGTCTTTAATGATTTGCCACTAATTTGTCAGAAAAACACAATTTTATGAAAACCGGACCAAAAATGTGATGCAAAAATATAAAATAGCCACACAATACAGCTGGGAACTTGTCAAAGAAGGGACACTTTTTAAATATTAATACTGTTAAGTTGAGCAGCTGACAAAACAAGAGAATCTACATGCATTTCTGAAATAAAAGTACTCTATAACTCTGATCATTGCAATTATTTATTAATTGCAAACCCTCCATGTTTTCTTCCAAAATTGCCATTTTGTGGCGAGATTATTGGGGGAGAGCAACCTTTTGATCCAAAATCAGGGACAGTTGAGCGGTTTGGATATACCTAATTCTATAAAGCGATTTATTTGCATGTACCTCTCAACCTCTTTACACAGGAAATCTGGACAAGGCCAAATATATTGGGGGGACATACAAACAGTACTAAAAATTGCTCTTGTATAAACTTAGACAGTTGATAGAATAACAGGTCTTGCTTTAGCGTGCATTTTTCTGAAGGGTATGAAGTCTGAAACTCAGTGTTCGCCATTATTTAATGACTTCATTCCTAAATGATTTGCCAGAAAACCACAAATTTTATGAGGAACAAAACAAAAATAAGAAGCAAAAATCTATTCATTCTGTGTAAATCTGAACAGTTTATAGGTATAGTTCAGCCGGGATTGTCTTTGAGTTTGCCACCCTTCCCCCTCACAAAACCATGGTTGAATGGGGTCTCCCCACCTGCAGCCAGTCCAATGTCCCATTACTTGGCTATTTCATCCCATTTACTATAAATGCTGTAATGTGCATACTACTTTACTTCTACAATGATTTAGATTTCATTTAAAAGCTTTATTTTACATTCTATAGCACAAACACTAATAGACACCTGCTAAACAAAGCAATACAGTCTCACAATAAAAATACACTTAGCATTAAAACTTCTCTGCCCTTGAAAATACACTCACATTCATTGAAACAGCATTGAAACCCACATTCAAAGAAAATAAATCTGGCCAGTGGGGGATAAAGATTACCCTTGGGCTGTTTTCAAATCATAGGATCCTTGCACATTAAACATATATGTGTTCTTTAATACACCTTGCTGATTGTATTAAATTATATTGTATATAAAAATACAGTTCTTAGAGGCTGTTTTAAATTTATTATTTTGAACATTTTTCCAGTAAACAATGAAACAAAATGCATGCACCAATAATGACAAAACTGCCTATTTCAGAACATTTCCATCAGAAAAGTCTTCTCAAACTTCTACAGTCCACCAGTATCAGTAAACATACACAGTCTCTGCAGAAGTAAAAGTCATCTAAATAATTCCACATTAAAGAGATCTGCAACTAAAGAAGAGGTTGCTGCTAGCAAACAAACTTATATTTCATTATTTCATCTACAAATAAAGTGCCTGTTGCCCTTGAGGAATAAATTGCATATGTTACATTAAAAAAATTATAAACTAATAATATTGCAATAGGGACTGAATGGCAAACTGATAACAGGTTCATCATTACTAGGTATCTCTGCTAAAGAGGACATTCTCAGGACTGCATCATCCATCCCATTTAAAAGTATAACACAGCACATTATCAGCAATACATCTACATACACTGCCTGTTGTGCTATTAAGAATGCAAGCAGCCACAGCATAAGCAACACTAAATGTCTCTTCCCCTGAAGTTATCAGCTCCTTGCAAAATCCAATCGACACTCAACTGTATCTCTTAACTTTGTAGCACAAGAATTCTGGAAAAAGCCAAAATGTATTGGGTGGGCAAAAGCCCCAAAACCAAGGACATAATTTAAACATTGCTTGTATAATCTTGAAAAGTTGCTAGAATAAATTGCTGTGTTACCACCATGCCTTTCACTGTCAACTCTAGAACCCAGGACCCTGTGCACTACAGACAGAGCAACATACTTCTATGCCAAATCAGCTGTTTCTTAAAAGACAGGAAGACTGAAACTTAAATGGCTATCATTTAGTGAATTCAGTTCTCACCATAGCTCTCATCCTCTTAGCACAAAGCACCTGGACAAAGCCAATAATGAGGGAATACATCCCCCAAACATATTCAGTGAATTCAGTTCTCACCATAACTCTCAACCTCTTAGCAGAAAAAGCCTGGACAAAGCCAATAATGGAGGAATACAGCCCCAAAAATAAGGACAATTTTCAAATATTGATCTTATAAACTTAGAAAATTGCTAGAATAAAAGGTTTTGTGTTACCATGTACTTTCTGAAGAATATGAAGTCTGAAATTCAAATGTCTATCATTATTTAGTGAATTCAAAATTCAGAAACCACAGATTTTATGAGGAACAGAACAAAACTATGAGGCAAAAATCTGAATAATTTCACAAGTGTTGGTGGGTAGAGAATTCAGGCGTTTGCTACCTGCATCCAAGGTACAGAGTTTGAGCCTGAGTTATTCTCTCTAGCCACCAGATTTGAGCCTGAGTTATTCTCTCTAGCCACAAGGTATATTTAACTGGGTTATTTTACACACACACACACACACACACACACACACACACACACACACACACACACACACACACACACACACACACACACACACACACACACACTATCTGAGTTTCAAGTCCGTCCGTTCCAGCTTCATCTGAAAATAAGTCCCAGCCATGCAACTTCAAAGTCTGTGCAAGCTCCATTGAAATGCATAAGTCCCAAGTCCCAGTCCTGCCTCTCAAAGCCCCATTGATTCACTTCCCATGCAAAAAAGCTCAATTGCATTGCGGTCCTGCAAGAGCAGCTATAGCTATCCAGCCGGCAGACGTTGCAGTCTGATCCCCTTCCAGTCTATAAAGTTGTAACTGCATAAACTTCTGGGGCTTCTGTAGTCTGATGCCTTCTTTCCTAATCTGGATTGCTGTTTAACCAGTCCAGATTCCTGCACACATGTGTGGAGTTCCGAGATGCTAATTATTTTTTTTAGTTTGTTTTTCTTTTCTCTTTTACAGCTGGGGGGGATGAAAGAAAGAAAGAAAGGAAGAAAGGAAGGAAGGAAGGAAGTGCAAGTTGTGGCTGATAAACTACAAATAATTCATTTAGGGTTAAATCAAGAAGGAAATAAAGAAAAGAATACCAAACATGCAATCTGGATACTACCTTTGCAGTGTAGATGGATAAAGTCCTGACTATAGCCCAGTTAATCCAGGCTCATTTAACAGCTCAGGTGACTGATGGAGTAGAAGGAAGGGATAGGCTTAACTATCCTGAGGGTGGGTGGTTACATGGGCATTCTCTGTGGTGATCCCTTGTGGAGGCTGGTGACTCTGCACTGAGGGGTGCATCTCAATGAGGGCTAGAGGCTAGTGGGTATGGCTGAGCTGCCATAAAGTTGGGCTGATAAATCGCATGCCCTCGTTTCACTCCCATCTGTCGAGCATAACAACATTGCCTCATTGAGAAGGTAGAGTGGTGGGTAGAAAATAATGAAAAAAAAAACAGCAGAATAGTGATGGCCATGACCCCCAGGATGCCTGTAGGTTCTATAATCAGCCTCAGTTGACATCAGGGAATATCCATGTGGATCAGGAGTAGCTTATAGAACTGTCAAGAGCATGGTGCACTTGGTAGGAAGGCTGCAAGTTGATTCAGGAACCTAACAAATGTTGTATTTATGCTTATCCAGTGTAGTTAACTAAAGTGAGTATAGTAATTAGTGAATGTATAGTAATTAATGAGTACATTAATTACTTACATCTGTAGTTTTTCTAAATATCTACAAATATAAACAATGGGTACCAGCTACAGTAACTAATTGCTTAGAAAATAAATACTGTTTCTAAATCAAGTTCTGTTATATTTAAATAAGTTAGTACTGGGGTTGTCAAAATAACAAAAATAATTTAGATGCTGCTTTGAACCTAATAATATAAAATATGTTTTCAGTAAAGCACGTATAGAATTTAACATGTTGCTGAAAGTCATAAATGTATTAAAATACTTGTTCCCATTCTGTTAAAACTATGTTGGCTGATAATGGGGCTATTATAGAGATACAGAATTTAAATTACATAGATACACTGATGTTCTGCCACTAATAGGCATATTCTTCTGCTACAGGTTAAGCACCTTACAGGCTATATTCATTCCCAACAGGCTGATCTTCTAATACGCATTTCAATGCTACAGATAGTATATACCTTACATTTATAACTGTAAGCCTTAGAAATAACAGTGTCAGGCTGACTGTCAGCACCTTTGTCAGCTTTCATACATGTCATATGTTACACTTTACACAACTGTTTCTGATATCCTTCACTTGCTGGAAGATGCTGCCAGTGCTTGTTTGTTGATTCACTTAAAATAGACATAATGGCTGCCTCTCAAGCATTTTCAAAAAAGTTGAGGTTATCTGCAGTGGGAGCTGAAACCATTGTGTTTATGTAAAAAATAAATAAATAATGGATATTTTTGTCAGACAGTGATAAAAGCCAATGGGAAGTGTATTTTAATTAGGTTTGGGGTTATATAATAACTTTAAAGCATTAGCCACATTTATTTTTAGTTGGCATGAAAGTAAAACATATTCAGAGAACCTTGTTCTGCTCTTGAAAACATCACTCAGTATGTAAATCCTTAGTTGCAATAACTTCTGATCATGTTTATTGGTATTTCCTGTCAGTCAAATATTGCAATTCCTTGTGTACTGCCTGGAGGTTCTCTGAGAATGATGCCTTGTTTGGGAACTTCTGCTGTTCTGTTATTGGTTCTAATGAGTTTACAAATGTATTGGAAGTCTTGGTTGCATGTTCTTGAACAATGTCTAGGATATTCTCACTCCATGATGTTTAAAAACTCCCGGTTTTAATAAAAAAAGTATCTTCTGCATTTTACTGAGGCAACAGATATTTAGAAAGTTTGCATATGTACATTAATTATTTACAAATTAACAGAGGACATCTCTTGAGCAATAAGAAAAAAATGATCAAGGAATAAATCATGTAATTATGTAGATGAACATCCCATAATGAATTGCTTGTGGAAGAAATGGAAAGTTAAGATGTATGTTTACAAACAATGGGTACAGTTTGGAACTGGTGGACAATATATGCAAAGCAATAAATAAGCATACAGGTGGCAATGCTCCAACTATTCTTTGCAGGTAGTACTTCTCTTGTACTTCCTTATAGTGCAGATGCAGGACAGAGTAGAAAGTAACCATTTGGACAAGACATATTTGTGAGTATGTGTGTGTGTGGGGGGGTATCATTTGAACTTAAACTTCATGTTGGGGTTTCCTAGGTGAAGGGAAAAACTTTTAAGAGAAAACACAATGGGGGTAATTCAATAAAGCTTACACGGAGCTAATCTCTGTGTAAGCACAGTGGCGCGGCCCGAACACAGATTTTGGAGGCTGAGAGATCCAGGAAACAAGGCTGGGGGGAGTGCATGAGCCTCCCAGCACTGTTCAGCCGTGAAGGCAACCGCATAATGCAAATCACCTCATTTGTTGGTGAAGACCATGCAAATCAGGTGAATTTGTGATCCAAGAAGCAGATAGGCATCTGTGTAGGAGCTGTGTGTGCAGCATAAATATATGTGGTTAGTAACTGTGTACTGGACTGCAAAAATAAAAATGGGGCTGTGACAACTAAAAGTAAAGCATGTATTATGTGCATTAAGCATACCAATGGCCAAAACTATGGCCATTGGCATAAAAAAGTGTTGCAAAATGGATAAAATTAAAAGTTTTTTTTGGCAGCTAGGGCTGTTTAAGTGGAGCGCAGTGGCACGCAAACATGCAATCTTGCAAAATAAAATAATAATAGTAAAAAGGCAATCTGAATGGTAAAATTAAATTTTACATTATACTGGCCAGCATGCAGACTCATAACAATGGTAGGTAACAGTGGACATAGGCTCTGGTTTAGTGGTGTAACTAGGGTATACGCAATTAGGTGTATGTAAATGAGTTAAGTTTATTGAAGAGCAAAATGGGGCACCATGTCTGCAGGTACCTAACTGTGAAAGACCTATAACATGGTAGTATAGGCAAAAGAGGCAGCTGACATAAAAAGGATGTGTGCCATGTTTTGTGTAAGCACACTGGAGCTCAGTGGATTCTGTTTGCACTCACCTAAGCACAGCTAAGCAAGGGTGTGTGTCTGAGGCTAAATAGCTGTGCTAAGCTGATTTAAGAAACGCTAAGTGTGTTTGTGTACAGGGGAGGGTTAGATCTGCTTAGAATTACATTTGAGCAGTGGGTTTGTGCAGAGTGGCAGAGGGCATGAAAACACAGGTAAAAAAAATGGAAACACCTTTACAAAAGGCAATCAACTATAAATAACTAATAATCCCTCTGGCACTCACACTGACCCATTAAATCCCTCAGTAATGCAGCTGGCAGGTGGAATGTATTCATAGTCAGCCAATCGCACAGGCTGCATCTGCAGCACACCAGTATAAAGTATGCAGATACCCTTCAGTCTGATTTTTCCCACATAGTCTGCATCATTGGAGTACACACTTGAGAATTTAACTGACAAAATGATAGGGGCTGCTGCTGCTGCTTTGCTACATCTTTACGTGCTACAGACTAAGGTCAGTGATGAGGAGGATGCTGACAACCATCCCAGACTGAGGAGGAGAAGAGTGTTCAGACACAGGGTAACCTTTTAGGGGCTACATCAGCTGGAGATAGTAGAGCGCTACAAGGTGGACAGGGACATACTACAGTCAGTCACAGAGCTCTGCCAGCCTCACCTCAGACTCAGAGCCAACAGAGGTGAACCCATCGCAGTGGAAACAAAGGTATGTGTAGCCATAAGAATACTAGCTACAAGTACTTTCCAAAGACCTATTAGGGACATCATGGGGGATTCACAGGCATCTGCATCCAGGGTACTCCACCAATTCCTGGATGTCATGCTAAGACATGCCAGTGAGCACATTTATTTCCCCAGCACCCCTGAGGAGAGGACCAGCAATATGCATCTCTTCCACAGTGTAGCACACTACCCAGAGGTACTGGATGCCATAGACTGCACTCATGTCCACATCAAACCACCACCCAGTGAAGAGGGTAGAGTCTGCATAAACTGCAAGGGGTATCACTCCATCAACTGCTAGGTCATGTGCAATTCCCAGGGCATTATCATCAATGTGTGTGCTGGCAGCCCTGGCAGTTATCATGACTCCCACATCTGGCATGCCTAACAGCTGTAGCAGGCATTTGCCAGTAGGGACATCCCGTATGCCATCTAGTGGGGGATGTTGGCTATGCACTGGAACCGTGGATGATGGCACCCATCAGAAATGTACACAAACCCACTGAAAAATGCCATAATGAGGCACATTCACAAACTAGGAACACCGTAGAGCATGTATTTGGGCTGCTCAAGTCATGGTTGCACTGCCTTGACATATCTGGTGGAGCAGACTTGTACTGTAGTACTCTTCAGCCACATGTGCACACATGTTCATAGTATATGCCATGCCACACAATATGATCCTGCAGAAACAGCTGCATCAGGAACATCACATGGAAGGGACACACAGCCCCCCACCATTGCCAAGTTTCCCATAGGCACAGGCAGACTCGGAGGAGGAACCCCCTGAGCCTGTCCCTGTAGGCAGATGTAGGCATGCCCAGTACACCATTGCCTTGGCAAAGAGGCCACACATAGCACATAAACTGACACCCTAGGGGCCCAGGGACTGATCCCCCTCTCTCTGACCCGCACACACAGTAAAAAGGATGTCACACACATCACACTACCTGTACCTTGCTATGTATAGGCTGTGTACTGTGTGCATCTGACAGAGTTAGCCCTGAAGCACTGTCCTCACTACTGCCGCAGGGACAAGGTAAGTCACTCTTCTTAACAATAAATGAATGGAGTAGCATGGTATGGTAACGTATCTATAGATTCAATGCATGTATGCAAGGGAATGGGGTGGCCTACCGGGATAGCAGCAGACAACTGACAGCTATGTGGGACAGCAGGGAATGTCTGCCAAATACTTGCTTCCCCAGAATGTGCAGTAGTCCCCTAGATGACAAAACTCACTGCAGTATATGTGGGGGACTAACAAACTGCGGGGTCATAGGTCACATGCATGGATATCAATATTGGAGTCCCATACACATCTCAGCAATTCAGCTGCACAAATCCATAAAGAATTTTGTGGCAAAGGCCCACAAATAGGGGCAAAGATGAAATATTCCTCTTACAAACTCACACAGTAGTATTGCAGCAGATAGTCTCTGAAGGGTAAGATGTCTGAAACTCAAATGTCTGTCATTACTTTCTAACTTTTGGTCTTTAGTGATGTGCCAGTATTCTCAAAGACAAGCACAATACTATGCTAAATGGAAGCAAAATGTAAAGCAAACACTGGACAGTTTGTGCAAATGTGTACAGTTGAGAGGTATGCCCCCCCCACCCCTCAACATACCCATGTCCCCATAGAAATGCAGTAACATTTATGTTTGTAGGGTAACAGCAGCAGAGCACACACATCCCAGGGCTGTCCTAATCAACTAGATAACTTGGTGCATGTCCATAATATGCAGGGGTCAATGAGCTATATATATGTGTGGTTAATACTGTCAGAAATTAGGCAGCACTTACTCTTGACTATTGTGGCTTAGTGGTGTAGGTACAGTACTGTGGTTGACATGGTCCATGTTTCAAGACTTTCTGTGCCAACTATTTTGCATGTCAGCTACACCTACAGTAGGAGTTGTACACACTGTCCAGAAGTCAATATCCATTACTGCAGGAAAGCGGGACAATTCAGTGACATGGGGCCACACATATGGGCAGTACAGAGCTCGGAGTAACCTACACAGTGCCTAGTAGGACAGCAGGTTCTTGAAAGTCAGTGTACTGCCAGGTTATAGATGGCTGCCACTTTAATGTGTCAATACTGACAACAAGTCACTGGCCACCATACATACCCTTGGAATGATGTGCTATCACAGAAGGACCAGAAGTATGCCCTGTATATCTGTTCTGCTTGTCATAAAATTTAATTTGCCTGCCAAACTATTTGCAAAACAATAAAGGTTGATATGAAAACATCAATAGCAGATAGTGGAGAAGCATATGTCATACCCATAAAAAAGCAAGCTAATACCAAACCGGATTCCCAACTGTGTATGTTTGGCAGAGGAATTTTAACACCCTGTCCCCATGTGTGGCTCTGGATCTGACTGTCATACACGGGCCTGTCCAGATGTCAATCTGTGATGGTTTTGACAGCTATGGCTAACATGTAGCCTTATAATAACATAGCAACACAAACTGCAACACAAACCATCTAAGGACCACAGCAGAAGTAGGGGTGCAATGATGGACAACCTGCTAAACAGGTACACTCAGAGTTGTGAAGTCCTTAACCCTGTGTGTGATGTTACAGCATCTACCCCGCTCACATCAGCAATGCAAATACATAACAGCAGCAACTGTGGACAAAGCCTGTGACTGGACTACAGAAGGACAAAGAGACACATATAAGGGGAAGGGGAACCACTGACCAGACAAGTGGAGAATATGCACACCAGAACAAATTGTGCAGTAACATAGGTTCCCTACAGTGTATAGAGTCAATAAACATCATCCACAACTACACAACACACATTCAGATATGTGGAGGTTCTCAACAAAAACAAACCCAAATAAAGGACACCTCAGAGGTAAAAACACATGAGAACTCCACAAACCTCCACGCCACAGACCATGCATAGTCCACACACAAGTGTCTTGCAACCACTAAAGCCTTACCATAAACCCAGCATAATACTCATAGGACACTCCATTGTGAGACACACAGATGTGCCTCTCACCAGGCTGGATAAGGAGAAAGTCATGGTTACTTGTATGTCAGGTGCCAGAATCTGCCATATCACACATGCACTCAAGTCTCTCCACAACAGGTACTGTTATGATTCTGTTCTAGTCTATGTCAGTGTGAATGACTTCAGACGTACCTCCCTGGACTATAGAAAGACAGACATGATAGAGCTTGCTGAATATGTGTCCCATATGCAGATATGTCCCTAGGCTTAAGCAGGATACTACCGTCACCCAGAATGATGCCTCAGTACAAACATAAAATGATTGACATTAACAATTGGCTTACTTTCTGGTGTCATCCCAGGGGTATCCAGTGCTTGACAGCCTGGGAACATATGATGAACAGACCACGCTGCTTTGCTAGAGTTGGCCTGCATCTGTCTCACTTGGTCTTTAGGCTTCTGGCAAAGGCCCCTGCCTCCCCCATAGTGCCTTTTTCAAGGGAAAGTCATCGGGTCAATATTACCAACATAAAACTGTTAACAAAATGCAAATTAAAGGTCATGTTGCTAAACGCTAGGAGTCTAAACATGAAACTGCACTAATTGCAAGCATGCTTAACCCTGGGAGATGCTGACATGTGTGCAGTCACAGAAACTTGGGTCAAAGCTGCAGAGAGCAACCCATCCTTAGCTGGTCACTCATTCTATCACACAGCCAGACCCCAAAATGTGGCCAGCAAAGCCAAAGGAGGTGGTGTATAAATTTATATTAAACAGACACACATTTCCAGGCTGGTCAAACAGTCTGATGCACATGGGACACTCCAGGTGCAGTTAACCATTGATAAGGTCCCTACTTAAATTATACGTAGCTACAGACCCACATATTTGACTCAGGATTCCCACTCCACCTATCTGCACCTCTACAAATCTATCAAGATTCAACCCTTTACCCTAATCCTGGCTGACCTGAATTACCCAACTATAGACTGGAAAAAATATTCATGCCAGGACAGAAATGCACAGAGTCTGCCCCATTTTATCAATGCAAATGCCTTGGGACAGCTACTTGATACCCCCACAAGATCTGATACATATCTTGGACTTGGTAGTAACCAATATGATCGACCACTGCAGCACCCCTGCGGTATCATACTCCCTGACAAGATCCAACAAAAAGAGCAGTCACTTTCAGTATCACCATCTCCCCTGACCCTCTCCCCTCTAGCTATGGTAAAAAGAAAAATTCTCCAAAGCTGATTACAACCACCTGAGGGATGGCATAAACAGCTGCATAGCCCCCTCTCCAACTGTAGGAACGGGAACCAATGTCCAAATGTACACCAAAGTACTATAGGAGCATAAATATAGATGCAGGGAATCAAGAATACCTGACAGACAACATCATCCTCTGCAAGGAAGAGTAAACCTGTCTTCTGGACATCTGCAATAAATAAACTATATAACAAAAGGAAAAACTGCTGTCCAGGACCAAGAAGGAGTGGATGCCCAATTGGAAGCAATCTCCCCTTAGCCTGAACAAGCAAATAACAGTACCAGTGAAATCCTCTTAAATCAACTTCAAGTCCAAATTGCCCACATCTACTAGAGACGATCATAAAGCCTTCTTCACATATGTCTGCAGTCTCAAAGGAAGATCCCAGATCTGTTCAGAACTGGTGGTCAAGGACACCACATACACAGATGCTCTAGATATAGCCAATCTACTGAATGACAGATTCAGTGGTAACTTCTCCCATCTGTCCCCCCATCAGTAAATCAGGACATCCCCAGTACCTGCCCCCACCCCTTATCTATAGGGAAGAGGTCACTGGTGCCCTCTCAAAGGCAAAAAAGACAGCCTTCATGGGACCTGACAACATCCCAGCTACATTCTACATGAACCCGGGCATGAACTTGCAGTGCCATTAGACACTCTAGTCAACCAAAACCTGAGTACTGGCTTTGTCCCAGCCGAGTGGAGGATAGCAACTGTCATTCCTTTACACAAAGGTGGAGTGTCCACCATTCCAGAAAATTATAGACATAGCAGCCTAACTATCCTGATCTGCAAGACCATGCAACGGATTATCATGGACCTCACTAACAGGGACATTGGCAAACTCCAAATACTCCACCATGCACAGTTTGGCCTTGTCAATGGGAGATATGTCTGTTAAATCTGCTACACTTCTTTGAGAAAGCCATCAAAGGCATGGATGAGGGAAAGACAGTGCATACCAGCCAACTTGACATGGCCAAAGCCTTCTACACTATTCCACACTTGGCTATAGTATATAATCTCTGTCAACTAGGCATCAATCCATATGTTACCAGATGGGTAGCAAACTGGCTCACTGATAGAACTGACTTAATCATAATATGGCTA
>NC_056726.1:1905603889-1905631389 GCF_019279795.1 Protopterus annectens
GTGTGTGTGTGTGTGTGTGTGTGTGTGTGTGTGTGTGTGTGTGTGTGTGTGTGTGTGTGTGTGTGTGTGCATATCCCCTTGCAGTTGTCTAACTGTGTTACGGCCACCAGCATACCTCTCAACCCCTCACAAAAAGACATCTGATTAAAGGCATATGGAAAAGTGGGGCGAAGACCTAACACTGAGCACAACCATCACATATTGCTGTGACACGCATGGAAAGTAGATTCCAGAACAGGTCATGTATTTGAATGCATTTTCAAAAGGGTATGTGTTGTTACATGACAATATCCATTATTAATCTGTAATGTTAGTCTGTCATGATTTCCAGACAGTTTGCCAGAAAATCACAATGTTATGACAGACTGAAAGAAAATATGTGTCAAACATCAGGACAATCTTCAGGCATATACAGAGGTTCTAGGTATGACCACCATCTGTATAACCCTGCAGGTTGTAGTCCATGTTGGGCAAGGTGTGACCCATGACAACAACTGACACATTAAAGTGGTACCAAGAGTGTAGGACAACAAACATTTCATACAGTTGTCTACTGATTGCATAGAGTAGTTATTGCACATCAGAATCACCTTAATGTTATGGCAAATAGCATAAGTTAAGGCAATGTCACAAACATAAGGTGTCATAGTAGCAAACTAAAGGAAGTCCTGTGTGTTGCACTTGCCGTGGGTATGGTATATCTTGCCAGCTGTCACATTAGTATAAGACATGTCCCACAGTCCACATTTGATAAGGTGGCAACCACAATCTGTGTCACCTATGTGTGTGCAATATGTAGACATGTGAATGCCCTGTGACTACCTGCTGCCCCCAATAACCCACATGTATATAGGCATGAATGCTGCCACCACCCACATACGTAGGTACAGCCTAAGTCTATGTCAAGTATAGGTATTGTGCAGTCTGTCAATGAGCCACAAACTCCTGTTAACACACTGCAATGGGCCATACAGTGGGTATGGAATGGTATCATGGTATTGGCCTCAAGCTGAATGCAGACAACAGTGTCAGCATGCCATATGGCAAGGACATGTACCCAGTATTTCCCACATCAGCACCAATCCCATAAACACAAAGACTGTGATGACAGACCTGGGTACTCAGGATGGGAACAATGTTGCATGCATGCAACAAGTAGTGGCAGTGGTCAGGAATTGCTTCATATGATCGTTGAAGTTTAATAGGCTAATAGCCCTGGGGCCCTTGTAAGCCTAGCCAAGAGTTTATCCCCCAAAAGTAACCTCAGTCAGCACATGTTGCCCCTGTCAATGAGGAACACAAGTGGAACCACTGGGACAAATTTGTGGTTTCCCATCCACTCATCAAGGTTGCACTTGAAAAGGGTCAGTGAGATGCTCTGTTTGACATGTATGGGAAGTCTATTCCAGAGACAGGGCAGCCTCTGGGAAAGAAACCTGTCCCTCCAGCAGGTTAGGTTAATGTCACATATTAGGTTCAGGCCTTTTGAGTGGGTAGTGCATGAGGAGTTGCACTTACAGATATAGAGCATCTCCAGTAGGGCAGGGCCCGAGATTGCCTTATAGGCGAGACACAGATTACCCATGTACAATCTGTAGGATACTGAGTACAGTGATAGTGATTTGAGCTTGTTTGCATAGGACAAGTGTTGGAGGCCATGGATTCACTCTGTGAGGTATTTCAGTGCCCTTTCCAGTTGATGTAGATGTTTGGAGAGGTACATCCCAAATGGGGCATTATACTCAATCAGTGGTCTAATGAGGAAGGAGTACAGAGAGGTAATAACCTCATTTTTCCTGGATGCAATTCCTTTACTGAGGAGATGAGCCAGGCAAAAATCTTTTCTGACCACTGCTGCTATATGATGGTCAAATGTGAGGTTGTTATTAACCTGAGTGCCCAGGTCTCTCACCACAGGTTGTGTGCTTAGGGGGTTGCCATTAATGTGGTAGTCAGTAGGGGTCATGTTTTTTCCAAATGGTATGATGATACATTTGTTGGCATTTAGCTTGAGGCCATGACTTTGGCACCAGTCATTAGTTGCTGGAGACCCTCTTGCAGTATGTTAACATCATTTGGGGAGTCGATGACAGCACCCAACTTACAGTCATCAGCAAAGTTGTTCAGCCACAGGGCTTTCGTCTTTGCCTGCACCTCCGGGAAATAGATACCAAACAGTAGGGGTCCCAGGACAGATCCCTGGGGAATTTCACTAGTGACAAGTCTGTTATCAGAGGTGGGTGTGCCAGATGAGATAGGAATTTATGCCAAGTTGAGTTAGCTTTTTGATAATGCCTGAGTGGGAAATTGTGTCAAAGGCCTTGGCCAAGTCAAGGTAAGCTGTATGTACTGACTTTTCTTCATCCATGGCCTTAGTGACAGTCTCAAAGAAGTTGACCAGGTTCAACAGGCAAGACATGCCCTTGACAAATCGAACCGGCTCAGCTCAAGTGCTTGGAGATTGCCCATGTCCTAGTTTATGAGATTCATAATAATATGCTCCATGGCTTTACAGATCAAACTTGTCAAACTAGTGGGGCAATACTTTCCAGAGTCAATAGTGGCACCACCTTTGTGCAAGTGAATGACAATGGCAGTTCTCCACTCTGCTGGAATGAAGCCAGTACTTAGGCTGTGGTTGAATAGGCTGCTCAATGGTGAAGCTAATTCTTGATGTAAATGGTGCAGAATACATCCTGGGATACTATCAGGTCCCATGGAAGCTGTTTTTTTGCCATGGATAGGGCCTGTAACACTTGATCTACAGAGATGTGAGGTGCAGGACAAGTATCGGGGATGTGAAAAGGGCCTTTGGGGGGGACAGGGGGGTGAAGTTTGCAATGAACCTATCTGCTAACAGATTGGCTAAGTCAACAGGATCAGTGTATGTGATACTGTTAAGGACTAATTCGGAACAAACCTGGCTTTTGCCACAGAGGTTCCTGACATACCTGAAGAAGACTCTATGTGGTTCACCACATAGGTAAAGGGACCTTATCGAGACAAAAGGTGGACATTACCTCTGAATAGACCTCAGTCAATATAAAAATACATTAGCAGCATGGCCGGTCTGCTATGCACCTATGCAGACATCTGCAGAAACTGTAAAGGCTATGTTAACACCCACAAAGGTCAGCCATGACCCTCAACACCTGTTCCATGCAAACAGGCTGTAATCAGTACTGCCCCACTGGTTAGCAGTCAGGTTGTCCACAGGTGTCTGTTCCATGCCAAGATGGCAATGTTGTGCTCAGCCCTTCAACAGCTGCCCCATGTACAAGAGTATAACTCTGTGCGAATTACTGGTATGAGAGGCCTGACTCACATATGAGATAGCAGAAACACATGCTGGAGAGTCAGGTTTGGCTACCAGAGCCTACCCTGTGTCAGGACTACACTTCCCAAACATGTCAAATACAGTACCATACATACCCTCATCAACTGCATCAAGGTTGATTGGATGGGAAAAGAATACATCTGTTCCTGGCGTTCAACTGGTGCTCAGCAATGGCAGGGGCAACAGGTGCTGATTGATGATTCTGTTGGGAATAAAGTAATGGCTAGGCTTGTGAGGGACCCAGGGCCAGTACTCTAGTAACCTCCTCTGTATCTATAAACCTATGGTCTTACGGAACAACCAGGACACATGTGTGAAGGCTAGCTGGCTGTGTCAAGGGGTATGCATGAAAGGTTACACAGTCTGCCCCCATTCTCCCCCACACACTGTTGCACAGATACACACCTGGGTAAACATGGACATATACAGCCATACTTTGGTGATGAAAATGTCTCTGTATTTCCACTCCGCCATACTCGGCTTCAGTAATGTTAGCAGCTCCCTAGGCTGTACACACACAGACACCTGCAACAGAAACAGAATACAGTATGTGAGGCAATTGTCAGTCAGCAGTGCTAACAGCAATAATGCATCATGGCAGAGAAGGAATGTGACACAGGTATCATCACATGCACAGGGTGTGCTGTTGCCAAAGGCCTAGGCTAGTCCAAAGAGTTGACATTGTGTGTGTGTGTGTGTATGTGTGTGTGTGTGCGTGTGTGTGCGTGTGTGTGTGTGTGTGTGTGTGTGTGTGTGTGTGTGTGTGTGTGTGTGTGTGTGTGTGTGTGTTTCTGTGTGTGTGTGTCTGGAGGGGTGGTGTTCAACTGGGCCATGTAGAGAAGCTGTGTGTGTCTGGTGGTGACCTGCATGTGATAGTGATGTGCAAGTGTGTATATGCACACAGTCAAGCCATGTGCTAGCCCTACATGGGGGTATGTTGGACAGCTCTGGAACTTACATGGCAGGATGTGCAGTTCACCATCTCCGGCCATGCATGGACATGAGAACTGGTTCTGCCAGGAATGCCAATGGCACCACCAGACCCATGGCCAGATGTGGTACTACTGCCTGACAGTGACTGGTGTCTGCTGGATCTGTGTTCCTCATGGGACCACATACTCATGGCCTGCTACGTTGTGGTGTGGACAGCACCCTCCCTTCGGTAGTGCTGGTGGTACTGCCACTACAGGAGTATGAATGTGCATGGCCATGTGGCCTCTCAGCTGATATTGTTGCTGACCTACGTCCACGTGTCCGATGCCCTGCTCTCACCACATGCTTAAGCACAGCCATTGTATGGTTGAGCACTTACAATGTCTCACCCCACCGTCTAGCCACAACATTGGCAAATGACGTACAGCATCACCAATGTCATGGAGCTAGTCATGCCTGGCAGGAAGTGTTGCATCCATGACCCTGAGCATCCATCTGGTGTACCATTCAGAACATGCCTGTGTCTCTATGATGGACAGAAACATGCATCGTGTGACACCTGCTGTGACACCTCTGATAGGGGCTGGATAGGCAGCAGTCCTCCTTTGAGCACCCCTGTCAATCTGCCTGTGTGGGACCTTACCAGTTCTCTGGCTATGGCTACTGTCAACAGTCACAGATGCCATAGTCATGACACTAGCCTGTTCAATGCCACCACCCTCTGACTGTCCATTATCTGTGAGTGCTGGGAGCTGGGTATGTGTGGGCGGGTCCCATTCAAAAGACCGAAACGCCGATTCCCCGACGCGGAAATCAGGTGATTCGCCGACAGTGGAAAGAGACGACAAAAGGGTATAATCTCGACACCGCGAATAGTGTGCGATAGTGGCGGAGAGTAGTAGGGCTGTGGTCAGGTAAGTGAGTTAGGTGCAGGTAGGGGTGTGTAAGTGAGTTAGGGTTAGGGTGCAGGTAGGTGATGTGTGCGTTAGTGTCGAGCTTGGGCTAGGGGTGTGTAGAGTGGTAGTTAGGTGGGTTAGGGTGGTAGTAGGTGTGTGTAACGTTAGGGCTAGGTGTGTAAGTGAGTTAGGGTTAGGGTGCAGGTAGGTGGTGCGATCGTTAGTGTGCTTAGGCTAGGAGGGTTGGTCAGGGCTAGTGTGAGGGTGGGGTGTGGTGTGTGGTATGTTAGTGTCGGCGTTGAGTGGTTCGTGTTAGGGTCGGGTCGTTGTGTTGTTGGTATGGGGTGTATGGTGAGTTTGTTGTCCGCGTGTTATGTGGTGTTTGTGGTTTTTTGGTCGGTGGTGGGTTTTTGTGGGGTTGGGAGTTTGTGTGGGCATACTGACTATGTGCAGGGAGATTGTGGCTGGAAGTGGGATGTCAACCAATGGTACAGATTCAGCCCCCAACAACTCCAACTGTGCCTCACTATGCCCACCATCATTATCAGAGTCCAATGAGACACTGACATCAGGTTGTGAGGGGGAGTGACCCCCAACTCCCATGTTCACCTCTGAGGGGAAGACAATAAATGTAAATTGCTACCTACTCTATAATTTTTGCTGATCCACACACACACACACACACACACACACACACACACACACACACACACACACACACACACATACAGCTGAGGTGGCACAGAGACATTATACAGACCTCACTTTCTGAATAATGAGATGTACGATCTGATCACAACAGATACACTGTGCACCGGCTCTCAACATGCAGTGCAGCAACATCCAGTTAATGTTGCTACTACTATACACTTGTGAGATACGTGAGGAGTGGGAGTATGCGATGCACGTTTACCTAACACACAGTGCACCCGTGTACAAAATACTAATGTACCCTGGTATAGCACAGTGGCTACACCTATACAAACGTATGTGCCAATATCTTACAGCACTTGTGAATAGGCTCTTGTGATGACCAATGTGATGTACCACAGTTAACCCCACCACACGTGAACATGCACATATTGCAATATGGCAAAGTGTAACAGTTGTGTGCATGAAAAACTGGCTGCCATTAACAGGCCTAGGGTATTCATGAGCCACAACAAGACAGTTTCACACTCACTGGCTTCAGGTAGCTGTTCCCCAGCCACACAAGAGGGATCTATGTAGTTGTGGGGGAGAGGTATTGTCAGCACACACACATGTGACATGTGTACAGGATAATATGTGCATTTCTGAACATGTTCACTACAAGCTGTGATAGTACCCAATTTGCTGACAGTCACAATAGGTGTGCACCTGTGTGTATTACAAAACCCCACACACAAATGCAGTTTGACCTGACATATGCATCCAGATATGCAAAGGCTTCCACTATGAATGCTATAGTATTGAAGTGATGTCCACTGGGGCCTTACCAGGACATGCCTTGACTGGTGAGTCTGTGTCACCCACCTCCAAGGCATATTTTGAGATTGTTTCCTGGCATGTGGTTGTTGCACCAAGGTTTGCAAGGAACTCCTCCATGGCTGTGTGTGGTGTTTGCATAGCAGGTCCTCCACCTGTCCCAGCATTGTCCCTGGCCACAACTGCAGCCCTTAGCAGTGGATTGTGGATGAGGTCAGTGGCACTGTGTCAGACTTGTTCATACATATGGTCGCATTAGCCCACGTTGTTTACAGTCGCTACCAGTTCTGCCCACAGGCAGATCATTCCTACAGGTTTTGCTGGCTCCTCCCCAACAGTACCCTGTGATGGAATCTGAGTGCATCAATGATTGCTGCAGTCTCGGCTTCTGAGTACCTCCCTCCTGAAAGACATGAACAGGGGAACACATCACAGGACTGCATACATTGGCTATCATTATGTACAGATTCTGCACATCCACTTTTTCTAGCAATATCTACCACTAACACTCACATCATACCCCTGCCATCTATCAGCACAGTACGTTTGTGGGTATTGTCAACATACTGGCATTACGGCATGCGTTGCCCTCCTGATCCTGATGTTTCATGTTGCCCCAAAGAGTGCCATTAATGTGCATAATCCTCCATTCATCATTCACATCAGACAGCACATGCAGTAGCTGGAGAATCACAGAGTTTCTCCACCAGGGCCCCACAAGGCCATCAAACATCTACCATACACCTACAGGCTATAAGGGCAACCCTTTACCTGGTGTCATACATACTCCCCAGGAGTGACCTCACTCTGGTATGCCAGAAAATCACAGACTCCACATTGCTGGGACTTTTGCACAAGTCCAAATCATGCTACACTCTAACACAAACACACACACACACACACACACACACACACACACACACACACACACACACACACACACACACACACACACACACAAAACCTTCATCTGGTGAGTGACCTGGACTGGCCTTGTTGGCGGCTTGGATGTGTGTCCCACACAACCACCCTGTGTTGAAAATGCCACCCTGTCCACATCAAGCAGGGTAAGCTACCTACACTTTTGCAGGTGTAACCTGGTTAATTGGATGGTTAACAACACATACACCCTTGGGATACCAACTGTGTCCCTGTTGAACTGGGATATTAGATGCTGCCTTGCATACACATGGGCTAACATGTGGCCTAGGGATATGGCTGCTCAGAGCCCATAGCCTAGTAACCTCATATGGTACCAGGAATACCATAAATGGCCTGACTGCTGTGACAGACTGTGTTGTTATGTGTCCACACACATTACTGCCTTTGATTGCTGGGTGTCCTCTATGGGCAGCATTACAGTACCATGTCATCCAGCCTACATCTCACAAATAGGTGAGTTCTCCTACAGGTACATGTGGACATTCTGGAACATCTGAGCTACACAATAACTTAGAGCAGTGCATATGTGTTGTAGGGTGACCTCCTCAATAGGTGTCTGACATCTGCTGTACCCAAATGTTTGTGGAATGTGTACATGTGCCTGATAGATGTAGACTCCCCTGCCAGACAAATGTGTATTTCTGGACACCAGTTGGACAATATATGATGGTTGTCCACATAATTTGGGGAATGTGTCTGTGACAGACCCCTGGGAATACAATAATGGTGCATGAATATGTGGATACGTGGTACTGTATGCTTTCCCTGACATTGTCTGCTCAGTATGTACACACTGCTCCTTAGCCAGTGCCAACATCCACCCACTACTAGTACCTATAAACTGCTGTCCTGCTGCAGGGGCTCAGCAGGTATGCTAGCCATAGGTGTCAGGCAATCAGATACAGGTGTGGACTATACACTCCCCTAGCCAGAGTATGTCAGGAATCGTCAGGGAGATCTTGCCATTCTGTGAAATAATTCTGTATGATATTGGTAGACTGAGAGGGTTCAATGACTGTACATGATGTGATATGTCAGCTGTATCCACCAGTACATACTGTCAGTATGATGTCCTTGCATTGGCACAGTCATTAGAGAGCCTCAATCCTCACCACTACCACCAGTGAGGGATGTACACAATGGGAGGATGACAAGTACATGCACAGTAAAGTACAATAAATCTTTAGAGCACACAGAGATCACAGTCAGTCTAGGGCTGGTTTCTCCCTCTCTCTCCAGATCCTCAATAATACTCCCCACTGGCACAGCTATATGGTTAACATCTCAGCAGAGCAGTCTAGCCAAAACACCCATCCCCCTCTCTGTCCAATCAGTGTTTCAGATCCCTGCCCAAGTAGCTGACACACACACTCTGAAATGTAATTTATGAATCACACACACACACACACACACACACACACACACACACACACACACACACACACACACACACACACACACACACACACACACACACACACTCACTCCTGGGAAAGGATGGCACAGGTTTACTAGCTATGACCCTTTCTGCCCAGACTTTAAGGTAGTTCTGACTGC
Organism: Protopterus annectens; assembly: GCF_019279795.1. Lineage (NCBI taxonomy): Eukaryota > Metazoa > Chordata > Ceratodontiformes > Protopteridae > Protopterus > Protopterus annectens. The sequence goes on from NC_056726.1 coordinate 1,905,613,022, forward strand.
CACAATCCAGCTCTTTATCAGCTACTGTAAGGCCCGTACCAAAGGGTGATGAATCCTACTGTTTGATGTGCCTATTAGCAAAATGGTAAGTGTGACCAAGACCAAGGCTATTGGAGTGGGCTACATAGTGTCAACAAATACATATGCAAGTACCCTAAGAGTGTATATAGTTCTATACAGTCCAGACACAATGACAAGGTTTAACTATATTTAATAATAACTAATAAAGGAACAAGACAACACTGAACCAGTACAGTAACTACACAGTTCAGACTCATGGGGAATAATTTAAGACAACATTGTGGGACAATCTCAAATAAACACAGTAAACATCTAAAGTAATAGGTTCATAGGTTCATGGAATGATACTAGGCTATTTGCCCGGAGGCCCTTATAAGCCTAGCCAAGATTTTTGCCCATGTTCCTTCAAAGTCAGCACCTGTTTCCCTTGTCTGGCAGGGACATAGGTGGGCTCCCAAGCCTGCATTTCCTGTTTCCTATGTAGTCGTTCAGGTTCCTCTTAAAGAGGGCTAGAGAGGTACACTGCTTGACATGGGGAGGGAGTCTATTCCACTGATGGTGGAGTCTTTGGGACACAAAACTTTCCCATCAACAAGTACTATTCATGTTACAGGCCAGGTTAAGGCCTTGCATGTGGGTTGAGCAAGTGGGGTTTGTCTTATGGATATGCAGCAACTCCATCAAGACTGGGACAGAAATGGCCTTGTATGCCAGACACAGGTTACCTATGATTGGTGTGTATGAGACTGAGTAGAGGGAAAGGACTTTTAGCCAACCTGTATAGGATAGGTGTTTGAGACCCTGGATTTTCCTGGTCAGGAACATCTGTGGTTTCTGCAACTGCTGCATGTGCTTGGCAAGGTACATGAAAAAAGAGGCATTGTACTCGATAAGGGGTCTGATAAGGAGGAGTACAGGGATGTTGTGACCGTCTTGTTCTTGGATGACATACCCTTATTCATGAGGTGGGCCATGTTGAAAGTCTACTGTGCAATGGAGGCAATGCGATAGTCAACTGTCAAGTTGCTATCAAACTGGGTGCCCAAGTCCTTACAACTGATTGCATGCTTAGTACATTGTTATTACTGTCAAAATTAGAGTGGATGACATTTACCCCAAAGGGGATAATGATGCATTTCTTGTCATTCAATTTGAGGCAATGCTTCTGGCACCAGTCATTAGTTTGGGTAAGGGTCTCTTGGAGGATGTTCACATCACTAGCAGAATTTAAGACAGTACCAGCTTGCAGTCATCTGGAACATTGGTCAGCGACAGATCAGTGGTCTTGGCATGCACCTCAGAAAAGTATATATCAAACAGTAGTGGCCCCAAGACCTATCCTTGCTGTACACCACTTGTTACAGGTCTACTACAAGAGGTGGCTTCCCCTACTTTGACTGAGTGGATTCTATCAGTGTGACAGTTAGCTACCCATCTGGTAACATATGGGTTGATGCCTAGCTGGGAAGGTTAATATATTATGGCTTAGTGGGGAATAGTGTCAAAGGCTTCGGCTAGGTCAAGGTAGGCATGTGCACTGTCTTCCCCTCGTCCATGTCTTTGGTGACTGCTTCAAAGAAGTTGACCAAGTTTAACAGGCCTGATCTGCCTTTGACAATTCCAAACTGTGTGAAGTCAAGGGTTTTGAGGTTGTCAATGTCCCTGTTTATAAGTTCCATGATAATGCATTCCATGGCCTTGCAGATCAGGCTAGTTAAGCTGATGGGCCTATAATTGCTTGGGTCAGTGGATGCTACAACTTTGTGTAGAGGGATGGCAGTGGATGTCCTCCATTCAGCTGGGAGGAAGTTGGTGCTTAGGCTTTGGTTGAATAGGGTGTGTAATGGAGCTGAGAGCTGATGCCTGAGTTCATGTAGGTGACAGCCAGGGATGTTATCAGGTCCCATAGAGACTTTATTTTTTGCCTTTGAGAAGGCATTAAGGACCTTCTCCATGATGATGAGGGGAGGGGTGTAGGTGCTGGTGATGTCCTGGCTTACTGATTGGGGACAGGGGGGGTGAGGTTTTCACTGAACCTGTCTGCCAGCAGGTTGGCTATATCTATGGAGTATATGTATGTGGTGTCATTGACCACTAGTTCAGAGCAGATTTGGTTGTTGCCTCTGAGATTACAGACATATGTGAAGAAGGCCTTGTGATTGTCCATGGTGGATGTGGCCAATTTGGACTCAAAGTTAGCCTTACAGTAATTAATCAGTGACCTTATTTGCTTGTTCAGACAAAGGAGAGATTCATTCCACTTGGCATCTTCTCCTTCTTGGCCTTGAACAGCAAATATTTCCATCTGTTATAGAGTTTGTTTATTGCTGCTGTCCACCAAACAAGTTTGCTCTTTCTTGAGGGAGATGATTTGGTCCTGTCAGGTATTGCTGAGTCCATACAGATATGTAGGTCTTCATATACTTTTTTGGTGTAGGCTTGGACATTACTGCTAGTTCCAACCGAAGGGATGTTGGCTGTGAAGCTGCTTATACCTGCTCTGAGGAGATTGTAGTCAGCTTTGGAAAAGTGTTTTCATTTGACCCTGACAATGGGGGGCAGGGGAGATGGTGACTTCAAAAGTGACCGCTTTATGGTCAGACCTTACCATGAATGATGACACTGTAGGAATGCTACAGTGTCTACCTATGTTGGTTAGGACCAGGTGCAAGATATTTCCAACTGTCATAGGGGTGTTGACCAGCTGACCAAGCCGTGGAATTTCTGTGCATTCATGTTTGGGTAGAATAAGTCTTTCACTCTATGGTTGGGTAGTTCAAGTCACCCAGGATCAGAGTAGAGGGTTGAATTTTGATGGATTCAAGTAAGTCCAGATAGGTGGAGTGGGTGTCCTGAGCCATGGATGGAGGTCTTTAGCTAACTGTGATTTGAATAGGTGTTTTGTCAACAGTTAACTGCACTTGGGGTGTCTCCTGTGGGTCATACCGTTTGACCAGCCTGGAAGTGTGTATGTCTACGATAAATATTGAAACTCCACTTCCTTTGGCTTTGTAGCCCTCTATTTGGGGTCTGAATGTATGGTAGGATAAGTAACCTGGTAAGGTTAGAGTGCTGTCCACAACTTTGAACCAGGTTTCAGTGACTGCACAAATGTCAACATCCTCCAGGGCAAGGAATGCTTGCAATGACTGCAGTTTCATGCTAAGACTCCTAGCATTTAGCAGCATGACCTTTAAATTTTGCTTATAATAAGCTTTTATGCTGGTAATTTGCTCATGACTTTGCCTAAAAAAGGCACAATGGGGGGAGGCAAGTGCCTTTGCCAGAAGCCTAAAGCCCAGGGGAGACAGATGAAGGCCATCTCTGGTAAAGCATTGTGGTCTGTCAATCATGTACAGGCTTGTGTCTGAGACAGCAAGGATTCTATGGTCTTAACATGATTGCATCTCTCACATATTGTGTTCCTAGGTGGTAGTAGTATACAATTGTCTATATACATAAGGCAGTTGCTGCACTGTCTCAGGATGCCCATATCAAAGGAAATTGTCCATCCATTGTTATCAGAAAATGTAGAAAAGAGGTCAGGGATAGTAGAGTGTGTACTATCTGAGTATAGCACCTATAGGTGTGAGTATGGATGTTTAAAATTAATACAGTAGCTGCAGGCAAGGGCCTCACTCACACAAGAGTGCTGGTAAGGGAAAAATATAACTGAGATACATTGTAAAGAGTTAAAACAGCACACAAGCACAAACTCATGCATGTGCTGTATTTAAATACCACAAAAACAAAGGAAAAATAGGAACACTGGGACTGACCAATCAACCATTGTCCCTGAGCTCTTAGCTCAACACCCTATGCTAGACCAGTGCCAATCAGTTCACTTGCTCCGATTAAGTGCAGCCAGGCACTGGCCAATACAAGATGGCATAGCAGGAAACAGAGGAATCACACACACAAATGTGAATGCAGCAAAACCTGTAACCAGACTATGCTAAAGATATTTAAACTCTGTTTAGGTCAATTTAACACAGGTGAACAGATGCACACTTAAATATGGCTTTTCAGCGCTTCTGTGGATCCCTAGTGATATCTGCATTGCTTACTGTACTTATTTCCTTGTTTCACTTGAAAGAAAGTTACTGTTTGTCATTTTTGCATTTAAGTTACCTGTAACACATTGCATTTAAGTTACCTGGAACTTGCTCACTAAAGCAATTATATAAGTCAGCACTAAAATATTAAAAGCACTACACCCTCACAAACTCCCATTGAGTACCTCATTCCCCATTGACCCTTTTTTTCAATTATAAAGGAATTCCCAATACTATTCTAGCATGTCCAAAGGTCAGTTGTCAATCTCCTCTCCGGTCCAGCTGGTGAATCTGGGAATCTTGAGGCAATGTTACAACTGCCTCATGTACACAGACAACCCTCTCCTCCCAACAAAATCCAACACATGTGAGAGATGCAACCATATAGCCATACTGGAGGCTAAGCTCTCTCAACTCAGTACTGGCGAAAACAGTCAGGAGGAGAAGGAAACCACACTCACTACAATTCCAGTCTCACATAGACCTACCACGACAGCAAACCAAACACATAAACACACAAAAACATACTCGGTGGCTCTAAATAAAAATCTGCTTAAGCAGCACAGACCTCCAAAGCAGACACCCAAGCGACCGCTACGCCAAAACAAAACACGTGCAACACATAGCTCACAAAGCCAGTGTGCCGAACAGTCACAGCCCTTAAGGCTAAACAGCACACCTGATACACTTGTAATAGGTGACTCTATCGTCATGCACACTGACGTCCCGCTCACCAGGCTGAACAAGGTGAAGGTCACAGTGAGCTGCCTGTCGGGTGCTAGGATCTGCCAAATAACACAAGTACTCAGGTCACTCCAAGGCAAGTACAAATATGACTCAGTCATTGCCCATGCTGGTGTGAATGACCTGAGACGTACCTCCCTGGACTACATGAAAAGAGACATAGAGGAGCTCTCTGAGCATATAGCCCAGGCCAGTATGACCCTGACCTTGAGTAGCATCTTACCCTCACCAAGAATGATGTCACAATATGAAGACAAGATGATCAATTTCAACAATTGGCTTAAGTATTGGTGTCATTCAAAGGGGATCCAATGCCTGTCAGCCTGGGATGACATGCTCCATAAGCCACGATGCTTCGCTAGGGATGGCTTGGACCTGTCACCCCTGGGCTTTCGGATATTGGCAAAGGCTCTTCCTACCCCCATAGTGCCTTTTTTAGGCAAGGCTCAAAAGACAAACCCACCACCTTAGGTATCACAAGGGATAAGAAACAAAGAGTAATGCTACTCAATGCCAGAAGTCTAAACCTCAAGATGCACGCACTCGAAACTCTCCTTAACATGGAGAACATCAATATCTGTGCAGTAACAGAAACCTGGTTCAAGGCTCCTGAGAGCACACCAGCACTACCAGGTTATACCTCATACCATGCTTTTCGGCCGCAAAACTTGGGCCGTACCACAAAAGGAGGAGGAGTATCAATATTCATCAAAGATACCCACACCTCCAGGTTGGTGGCACAGCATGAAGCATCAGAGACTATCCATGTGCAACTAACAGTAGGTTAAACTGCCTTCCAGCTTATAGCCTGCTACAGACCACCCTCCCAAACCCAGGAACCCCACTCGGCCTTCTTGAGAACAGTGGAAAATATGAAGGTCTCTCCAAACACCATTATATTGGGCAACTTCAACTACCCAAACATAGACTGGGAGCATTACTCTAGCTCCAACACCCTAGCCCAAAGGTTCCTAGAATTTATAAACTCAAATGCAATGGAGCAACTTGTTATCACTCCCACAAGAGGGGAAAACATACTGGACCTGATCATCACCAACATGGGGACTCTATGCTCCAGACCAGAAGTGTTAAGATCAGACCATAAACTAATCTCACTGGATATTCACATCCCGACTCCACCCCCTGTCCTGAAAACCACAGTGAAAAACTTCTCTAAAGCAAATTTCACACTCCTCAAAACTGAGGTGGAATCCTTCAAAGCCCCTGGGCCTGTGGAAAATACGGCCCAGACTGCAGAATCCTTTATAAACACATTCTATGAACACCTTCAGGAATGCATGGATCATGCAATCCCAAATAAAACCAAGACCCAATCCTCCAAAGGCAGGCATCCTGTCTGGTGGACCCCAGCCATAAACAAACTATACAATAGAAGGAGGAAGCTACTACATGATGGAGCAAAATCCCAAAAAGGGAAGGCATCTCTGATCAGTATTAGCAAAAAACTACGGGCACTCATAAAATCGTCTAAGGCCAGCTTCGAGAGAAAAATTGCACAGGATGCTAAGGATAATCACAAGGCTTTCTTTAGTTATGTTAGGAACCTGTGTGGTAATTCCCAGATATGCTCAGAATTAGTCCAAAATGGCAAAAAATACACCGAACCCACAGACATTGCCAACATCCTAGCTGACAGGTTCAGTGCAACCCCCCCCCTCCAAAAGGGCAAATATTTATCCCAGCAGAGTGCTGCCCCCCTGACATCTCAGATGCTCAGGTAAGAGCTGTCCTCTCCAAAGCAAAAAACAGCATCAATGGGACCAGACGGTGTCCCGGGCTGCGTCTTACATGGACTCCAAGAAGAGCTAAACCCAAACATAAAACTACTGTTCAGTCTCAGCCTTACTACAGGATAGGTACCCAAAGAGTGGCATACAGCAACAGTGGTCCCTCTCCACAAAGGTGGTGTCTCAATGGATCCTGGAAACTATCGCCCCATAAGCCTGACTGGCTTGATCTGCAAAGCTATGGAAAGGATCATCATGGACCTCATAAATAAAGATATTGGGGACCTACAGACACTGGATCCTACCCATTTCAGCTTTGTTAAGGGCAGATCCTGCCTCTTAATCCTGGTTGATTTCTTTGAAACAGCCACCAAGGCCATTGACGAGGGGAAGGTGGTCCACACAGCCTACCTGGACCTCGCAAAAGCCTTCAATAAAATACCCCACTCGGGCATTATAGATAAGCTCACCAGCTTAAATATAAACCCCTATGTCACTAGATGGGTTGCAAACTGGCTCAAGGACAGAACCCACATGGCTAGAATTGCTGGAGCCATGTCAGACTCCAAACCAGTTACAAGTGGCATCACACAAGGCTCAGTCCTGGGACCTCTCTTGTTCGGTATATATTTCTCGGAGGTACAGGCCAACATGGAAGGGCTGTGGCTGACCAAGTTTGCAGATGACTGCAATCTGGGCACCATAATCAACTCTCCAGCCGACATAAGCATCCTCCAAAAGGGCCTCATAGAAACAGACAACTGGTGCCAGAGCCATGGCCTCAAGCTAAAAGCCAAAAAGTGTATAGTCATCCCCTTTGGCAAAAACAAAGTGCCCACAAATTACCACATATGTGGTAATCCAATAAATACAGAAGAAGTAATTAGGGACCTGGGGACCCAAGTTGATAGCAATCTCTCATTTGACAACCACATGGCCAAAGTGATTAGAAAAACATTTTATATAGCCCACCTAATCATGAAGGAATTCACATCTAGATCAGAGGAGGTCATTGTGCCTCTTTACTCATCCCTCATCAGGCCCATAATTGAGTACAATGCCCCTTTTGGGATGTACCTTACCAGACACCTGCAGCAACTGGAAAGACCTCAAAAGTACCTCACCAAGAGGATCAAAGGGCTCAAACAGATGCCATATGCTGCCCGGTTAAAGAAACTCCAGTTCTACTCAGTGGCATACCGCCTGCTCAGAGGCGATCTGTGCCTGACGTATAAAGCCATGCCCAACCTGGAATTAATGGACATGCTGCACCTCAGAAAATCCAAATCCCATCGAGCTACGCGCTCGAGAGACTTAAACCTCAGCACTGAAATAAATAGGACATGCTGGAGGGACAGATTCATAACCCAGAGGCTCCCTTCACTCTGGAATAAAATCCCAGTCCAGGTTAGGCAGAATCCCTCATTGACTTTCTTCAAGAGGAATCTTGATGAGTGGATGGGAGATCGTAGGTTTACCCCAGGTATCAATTCTGTGTCACTGTTAGACAGGGGCACAGTATACTAACCTTGAAAAAGGGCATAGCAAAGGTAATTTAAAATGGGTGGAGAAAGCCAAACACACTCTGGCTAGGCGTATAAATGCCCTAGGGCAGATTGCCTAGTATGAACCTATGAACATACCCATAGCACATGAATAATTATTATTGACGCAGATAAAGGGTGGGGGAGAGAAAAACAGTCCATTACCAACTGTATAGGCTATATTTTTCACAACAGTACTGCTCAGTACTCTACAGGTCTGCCCTCACTTGACATCTACCTGAGGCCTATAGCTGCTGTAGCACACATATATCTGTTAATATGTCAGCCTGGAATGCTATGGGGCAAGGTTTGACAACTTTAGGTACATGGGTAGAGTGGACTCGTACATGTCAAGGTTACATATATGACTAACAAGGTGTATCCTGCACTGATGTTGTGTGAGTGTTGTAATAGCATACTTGTATTGAATTTATATGTGTGCACAAGGTTATTGGTAATAGTGTTCACTAGCCATGACAGCGTGACACTTGAGAGACATGTATTGGGAAGAGTGCATGGTGTACATACCTATCCTGCTGTCCTTTGTAGGCATGAAGTTGGACACTGAAACATTTGTACACAGTTTATTAGTACACCTTTCAAACAGCTAATGCAAACATTTCTTGCCTGTGAGCCCTGTAGAGAAAATATATGTTAACACTACCTGACTGTTTCTACAAGTACTCAGGATTACTTGTGTGCAACTAGAAACACATCTTTGTACCAGTCCCTGCATGCAAACAGTGGTCTGTGTGTGCAAAACTTAATAATATGTATCTATTTCTTATCACACTGAGCTACTGGGGCACTGCTCTCTGGGGCTTGACTGATTTGTGCCTAAAATTCACTTGGTTGCACAGTCTAACCTTGTAATATAAGTGAAGTGTCAGAGAAGACTGTAGTGACAGTTAAACATACATGCCCGTGATTCATGCATGATAGATAGTGAACTGTGTATTGATACTTTGAATGCAGGGATACACATTTAATCACTAGTGTATGTGAATATGTGTGATCTGTACCAACCATGGCAGGGTGCTGGGTTGCATACCCAACCCATATACATTTGCACATCATATATTTGCAGTCTCCTATTAATGTCTCATACTTGCTTGCATCAGCATACCTATATTCAGGAATACATGTCGCTGAAATGTAAAGGGTAACAAAAGACAATGCTGCAGGGAACACAGTCTAATACTTTACACATTACTATTCAAGGTTCAGATCTTAGTGCAGAACATATATCAATTTTCATAGGTTCATAGGTTCATAGGTTGGTACTAGACTATTGGCCCTAGGGCCTATACAAGCCTAGCCATAACAATTCCCTGGATATTTTTCCAACGATATTTACTTCCCTGGACCCCTGTCTAGCAGGGTGACTGATGTGATCCCCAGGGTAAATTTCCTATCTCCCATCCAATCGTCAAGGTTCCTTTTGAAGAGGGCCAAGGAGGTGCTCTGCTTGACATGTATGGGCAGTCTATTCCAGAGTATGGGGAGTTTCTGGGTCAGGAACCTATCCCTCCAGCATGTTTTGTTCATTGTGATGACAAGGTTTAGATCAGTGGAGCATGTGGCTCTGAGGGATTGGGATTTCTTTAAGTGGAGCATGTCCAGCAGCTGAGGGTTTGACATGGCCTTGTATGTTAAGCAGAGATCACCTCTGACTAGACGATATGCCACAGAGTATAGCTGGAGTTTTTTTAGATTGTCAGTATAGGGCATCTGCTTTAGGCCTGTTATTCTTTTAGTGAGATATTTCTGTGGCCTTTCCAGCTGTTGCAGATGTCTTGTGAGGTACATACCAAATGGGGTGTTGTACTCTATAATGGGTCTAATGAGGGATGAGTACAGTGGGACAATGACCTCCTTTTTTCTGGATGAAAATCCCTTAGTGATGAGGTGTGCCACATAGAAAGATTTCCTGACTGTTGTGGTGATGTGGTTATCGAAGATGAGACCACTGTACACATGTGTCCCTAAGTCTCTCATCACACTTTCGGTGTTTAGTGTAATGCCACCTATGTAGTCATTCATGGGTACATGTTTTTTTCCCAAAGGGGATAACTATACATTTCTTGGCATTAAGCTTGAGCCCATGGCTCTGGCACCAAGCATCTGTTTCTGTAAAGCCCTTTTGTAGAATATCCACATCATTTGGGGATTCAATAATGGCTCCCAGTTTGCAGGCATCTGCAAACTTTGCTAGCCAGAGTCCAGTATTGGCCTGTACTTCACAGAAGCAGATGCCAAACAAGAGCAGTCCCAGGACTGATCCCTGAAGTACTCCACTTGTCACTTGTCTGGAGCAGGATTTGGAGTTGGCAACTTTTACAGTCTGGTTTCTGTCACTAAGCCAGTTGGCAACCCATCGAGTGATGTAGGGATTTATGCCCATCTTAGTAAGTTTATCTCTGATTCCAAAGTGGGGGATGGTGTTGAAAGCCTTGGCAAGGTCCAGATAGACTGTGTGGACCACCTTACCCATGTCCACAGCTCTGGAGACTGATTCAAAGAAGTCAGTCAGGTTCAGGAGACAAGATCTGCCCTTTACAAACCCAAACTGGGTGGGGTCCTATGTTTGAAAGTTGCCAATGTCTTTGTTTATAAGTTCCATGATAATGCATTCCATGTCCTTGCAGATCAGGCTCATCAGACTGATGGGACAGTAGTTCCCGGGATCCAAGTTGGATCTCCCCTTGTGGAGTGGGATAACTGTAGCTGTGCACCACTTAGTGGGCATGAAGCCTGAGGTGAAGCTATGATTAAACATGACACTTAGGTGAGGTGCCAGTTCATTTTGTAGTTCATGCAGTACACAGCCCAGGATGTCATCTGGTCCCATGGATGCTGTATTCTTAACTTTGGAGAGTGTGGTTTCTATCTGTGTGGCCATGATTACCAGAATTTGGCAATCTTTTGGTATTGAGATGGGCCCTTCAGGGTGTGAGAGGGGGTTGAAGTTGGCACTAAATCCATCTGCCAGGATATTGGCAATATCCTTGGAATCAGTATATTTAGTGCCATTCTCTTGTAGCTCAGAGCATATCTGAGCATTGCCATTTAGATTCTTGACATAACTATAGAATGCCTTGTGATTGTCTTTTGAATCGTTGGCAATTTTATTTTCGTTACTAGCTTTGGAGGATTTTATGAGGGATCTCATCCTCTTATTGAGGCTGGTAAGGGAGTGTTTTGTATCCTGGGATTTTCCTCTTTTCTGCAACAGCTTCTATCTTCTGTTGTATAGTTTGTTTATTGCAGGGGACCACGAGATTGGCTTCCTTTTTTGGATGAGAGTGTCTTGATTCTATTTGGGATGGCACGATTCATGCAGTGGATGTGCTTGTACCAGTGCCTTAGTGTAGGTTTCAGCAGTCAAACTTTCAGCTCCTGTCTGCATGGGTGTCATGAAGTTTGTCACTTCTGACTTGAGTGGCATGAAGTTGGCTTTGGAGAAGTTCTTTTATGGAGATTTCCTTACTGGGGGGTGGGAGTGGGATGTGGATGTCAAGGGTGATTTGCTTATGGTCAGACCTGACCAATGAGGGGGGTGACCACTGGTGTGGAGCATCTCCCATGTTGGTAATGACCAGGTCTAGGATATTGGAGCCCCTGGTGGGAAAAGGATTAGTTGATCCAGGGCACTGGAATTTATGAATTCCAAGAACCGTTGGGAAAAGGTGTTGGTACCCGAGTAGTTTTCCCAGTTAATAGCAGGGTAGTTGAAATCACCCAGTATTAGGGTGTTTGGTTGTATCTTAATATTTTCCAGTATGTTTAGAAAGGTGTAGTGAGAATCTTGGGGCATGGTGGGGGATCTGTAGCAAGCTACAATTTGGATTGCATTCTTATCTAGTGTTAGTTGCAACTGGAGAATATCAGATGCATTGTGTTGGGCAACTAGCCTGGAGGTGTGAATATCCTTGGTGAATATGGACACTCCTCCACCTTTAGTGTTTTGGTCTTGATTTGGTGGCCGAAAAGTGTGGTAAGAGTTGTAGCCTGGCATTGCAGGGGGAGTCTCTGGAGCCTTGAACCAGGTTTCAGTTACTGCACAGATACTGATATTCTCCATTTTTTGGAATGCCTCGAGAGAATGCATTTTGAGGTTTAGACTTCTAGCATTGAGTAGCATTGCCTTCAGATTTTGCATGCTTGTATCTGTTACGGTGGAGGTTTTGTCTTTTGAACCTTGCCTTAAAAAGGAACTATATGTGTGGCAAGAGCTTTAGCCAGTAATCTGAATCCCAGGGGTGACAGATGCAGACCATCTCTGGCAAATCACCATGGTTTGTCGATCATGTCATCCCAGGCAGACAGATACTGGATCCCCTTTGAATGACACCAGAAACTTAGCCAATTGTTGAAGTCAATCATTTTGTCCTTATACTGTGGTATCATTCTGACCAAAGGCAATATGCTACTTAGGGCTAAGGTCATACCTGCCTGGGCCACATGATCCAAGAACTCTTCCATGTCTCCTTTAATGTAGTCCAGAGAGGTACGTCTCAAGTCATTTACTCCAACATGACCAATGACAGAGTCGTATTTGTACTTGTTGTGGAGTGACTTGAGTGCATGCGTTGTGTGGCAGATCCTGGCACCTGACAGGCAGCTGACTGTAATTTTCTCCTTGTTCAGCCTGGTGAGTGGGACATCAGTGTGCCTGACTATAGATTCACCTATGACTAAAGTGTTTGGTACTTTGTCTTGCCTTAGGGGTTGTTGTTGGGTGGCACACTGGTGTTGTGAGCTATGTGTCACTTTGGTTGTTACTGGTTTCTGTTTGCGTTTCAGCTTCAGAGATCCTTGTTGCTTGGGCAGGTTAATGTTAAGGGGCTCCGCATATGTAGGTTTAGTGTTGCAATGTGTGGGTGCTGATGGTGTGGGTTTTGAATGGCTATGTGTTGCTTGAGGTGTAGTGCAGGTGTTAACCTTCTCCTCTTGACTGTCTAGCACAATCTTGGCTGGAGAGAGCTTTGCTTCCAGTTTGGCTATGTACGTGCATCTCTCGCAGGTTGTAGTGTTATGAGGAGATGGTTGTCTGTGTATATGAGGCAGTTGCTGCATTGCCACCGTATGCCCAGATTCACCAGGTGGACAGGAGAAATCACCAGAAGCTGACCCTTGGACATGCCTGTTTAGGTGTTTTTTTGTAAAGTACAAGAGCTGTTTTCCCTTACCTTTGCAAGGTACTTTGCAATTATAGGCTGTTTAGTGCCTACAATTAATTTCTCCTTATTAACAAGGAGAGCTGAGTGCTTGTGTCAGTTTAAGGTTCCTATTGCTTTCCAACAGGTTCTAGAGCAAGTGCTAGTCACAGGGGTTCAGATTTTAGTGTAACTACTGAGAAACCAGCTAGTTCTAAGGGAGAATTTGAAAAGCAGACTTTCTGGCACATGAAATAGTTCAACTGTAGCCCTGTGGTGCTGCATGATGTGAAAAATGTGCAAACACATGCATTTTTAAGCCAGAAATTTGAAAGGGATAGAAATAAGCCCAAAATGGCTAAAATTACAATTTTAGAGCGGAAAACTACTCCTCTAGTGTTAGACAGGCAGTGCAATGCTCACCACTCCCACTGGTAAGCAGTAGGACTTCTCTCTTCCATAGCAAGGTCTGATTAGCTCTGAACACAGAAAATAAAGTCCTGAAACCAGCAAAGCCTGGGGTCTGGACTATACTAGCTAGGAAAGGCAGGAAACAAGCAAACAAGATAGTATTTTTTTTTGGTTAAAACAGGCTAAACAATGCAATAATACACTAAATAAACACAGAAAAGGCTAACATACTTGAGTGTGTAGCCCTAAACAGTAAATACAATTAAACTCTACAAAATTAGCAATTTAAAACTTTTTAAATGAAGCAAGGGAAGTGCACAACTGAAAAATGATTTAAGAGGCAGTAATACAGTTTTCCTTGTATCTTGTCTTACAGCTCCATATCTACAGTTTGGCATAATAGCTGCTTAGCAGACAAACCTCAGTGACTTCATGTTCTCATAGCCATATTTGCTGTATAGCACATGTACACTTGTATTTCTTCAACAGCAGACTAGACTGAACACAACACTTGGTGTGAAAAGGGTGAGATGACAGTGCTTTATTACATTCACGCATTTAAATTCAGTTGTACTGCATATCCTGTAGATGATGAATGTACGTCAGTTATTACTTTCAGAGTAGCAAGCAACAGTATACTTATTGAAGATTCATTCCTATGCACTATTACTACAGTATTGGCTTCCTTTCATCAATACTAGCTTGTTTGCTGCCTTTATCTGTATTACACAGTATCTGGAATTAGTCATTTATATCAATGTTGGTCTAACAACACTTTATTCAGTACACTCAGAACACAGTATACCTAATAGTAGTAGACAATTGCACTTTCTTATTTATTGGACTATATATATATTGCAAGTTATATCTGTACTCACCACACTGTAGGTGCAACCTCACCAGTCATCTGGCATAGGCCTCAAAGTTATGAGCCCTCTCCTCTGCAGCTTTGGGGGGGGGGGCACCATTATGCATACCTGTCTATCAGACATTCATATTACAATTTGATAAAGTAACATGTCAGATACTTACAAACATTTGGAGCACGCTGGTCCCAAGCATCTTGGATCCGTTGGACAAAGAGAGCCCCTTCCTCCATTTCAGGTCATCATAATGGTGATGGACCTGCTCACCAGTGGGAGGATGCCAGTTGCATTAGTGAGCTCACGTGTCAGACAGTCTCAGGCCTCAAATTTGTATTGTGAGCCATGGTATTGGCCCTGCAGCAGTCTGTCATCATGGTTCTTAACAATGAGCCCAACCATGACCTGGGACTCAAGGATGGCCCAGCGCTGCGCCCAAAAGCATGCTGCCTCTCCTGCATCTACCATGGTTCCTACAGGGATCAAACTCTAACAGGTTCTGACTGTTTTCTCATCTGTGCAGTTTAAATAAGGCCATATTACAACCCTTTGCCTTCATTGGACCATTTTTAAATTTGCTGTGGAAAGCTCAACAGTACGCATACCCACTAAGTTGAGTTGAGCAGTGCTTAAAGTGGCAAATGCTGAGCAGTACTTAGCAGTGTGCAAATCCACTTAGCTCAGCTGAACACTACTTAGATATATACAACAGTATTGTAACTTATTATTAATTAATGTTACTTCATTTTTAGGTGCATCTATTTTATTATATCTCCTAAACTTATGCATTTCACTACGTTATCTGTCCCTGTAACCTTAATGTATTAGACACTTGTGTGTAACTGGGGCTTTTATACTTGGGTCTCCACTGCAAAGGGACTTCTGGTCAAGCTGGACCACCATAGTTAACATATGTCATTGTATACAAAACAAATAAAAAATAATTACAACACTTCCCTATCACATGTAAAAAGCTGAATGGTCAGGATTTGACCCTTGCACCTAATGTACAAGTGCCAGTGCCATAACCATTCAGCTAGTGAGGATCCGTTGTTAAACTGCTGTATATACCTCTTATTTTTGTTTAAGCATTGCTGAGCATGGTGCCACATCATGCAAACCTGCTCAGCAATGCTTAAACTTGACCTTTTCAACAAACATTAATAGCATCTAGTTTCTACTATTTAGATGTTTGGCACATGCTCATTGTAAATGTTAAATACTACACTGGTAAATAAAATGAACATTAATATAAAAATGTAAAATTAACATTAATATAAGAATGCTTTCTGATGTAAAAGCTGAATGGCCTGTCTTGGTATTCGAACCATGCACCTACTGCATACAGAGCCATGACCCTAACCACTCACTGATCAAGTATTCACTTTTGACACAAGAAACAGCACCATTTTAGACAGTGTTTTGGTTCTTCTCTTTAACAACAAGGCTTTGAAAATTAGATCTATGGTCAAAAACACATGAGATTTAGTTTTGGGCCCTGAGCTGAAAAACACATACTAAACCAAAAAAGCACTTTTACTACAGGTGCAAATCTAAAGAATTCATTTGAAAAACTCAGAAACAATAAAAGGCTTAGATCTACAATGTCGAAATGTAAAATGTGTAGAGCTTGCAAATACATCAACTCAGGCCCTTATGTGACGTTAGAAGGGTACTATCATACTATCCCATATCCTGGCTATTGTAACTGCAACACCAAGATGGTGATATATGTGGCTACATGTATGTATTATCCAGCTTTTTACGTGGGCAAAACCAATAGAAAACTAAAAGAAAGAATTTAGGAGCACATTAGGGACATTAATAGGAAAAAGAATGAAAGTGCACTCTATAACCAATCTGTGAGATGTGATAGTTTTAATAAGCTTTTATTTTTTATTATAGTTAGAGGAGGTGACTTGAAAACTTATTTGGAAAAGATAGAATTGGATTGAATGTTAAGGACCAATGCCACAGCCCTCCCTGGTATCAATGATAATGTTTCTTCAAGTTCAGTGTTGAAATAGAAGGCAGCACAGATTTGATTTTATTGACTGTTAAGAACACAACACATTTATTTAAAGTTGATTTTACTTTTTTATGTTATTTATGTCATTTATAAATGAGTTATAAGCAATTATTAGAGTTACTTAAAAAGCTACAATTGTGTATTAGACAATTTTTAAGGTTTGAGGTTACAATCATGTTATTTAGAAGGAATTGTATTAGTATAGGTTCATAGGTTCATACTAGGCTATCTGCCCTAGGGCATTTATAAGCCTAGCCAGAATGTGTTTGGCTTTCACCACCCATTTTAAATTTATTTTGCTATGCCCTTTTTCGAGGTTAGTATAGGTTCATAGCTTCATACTAGGCTATCTGCCCTACGGCATTTATTATTAATGAATTAATCTACAATGTGACGTCACTTTTAGTATTTAAAGATGGGTTTAATGAAGCCACATCACTCTGATGAAGCTCTAAGTGTACAGGGAGAAAGCAGTTTGTGGATTTTATCACTATTAAAGTTTCTCCAGTTCTCTGATTGTGGTCGCACCAGTGTGGTGGCGTTTTTATTTCTTTTTTGATTTACGTTACTGTTTTCGCTCTTTTGGGCGACTTTTGCTATTTATTTATCGAGTATGTAACAGTACCTGTCACACACCCCCTGCATTACATTCCTTTCCCATTCATCATTTCAGTGTTTGGGGACGCTGTTTTCTATTGTAAAGTGCCGTACGGCACTTTGACAGTGCAATGGGCAAGTTAAAGATCTGCAAGCACTACTGTAACATGCCACCTGTACTGATTCAGTATCCATGTACACAGCTCCATGTCAGTAGTGCATCTTCAGTAATATGCAAGGTGAGCTGCCGGGAAGGGGATGTGGATATGGACACCATACACTCTGTGTAGGAATAACGATATTTCCACAAGGAGGTGGGAATGCCTAACTTTAAAGAGGTGCTTGTTGGACAAGGGGAGGTGATTCCAACACAGTTTGGTGGTGGTGGTATTGTGACTCTGTCCCAAATAAGAGCTAATATTTTACTTTTATCTATATGATTCTAACAGTATCTAAGGATAAGCTTTCTCTGCATTTGTATGTGTGTGCATGTGCATATGTGTGCCTGTGTTTGTGTAATATGACCTACTCATAATGGTGGGGGTTACGAAGTGAAAGGACAAAGCCCTTAAGGGTAAACTCAATGCCTAACTAGCCTATGGCTCTTTTTACCTGAATGGCTGCGACATTATTACCTCATGCCGGAGGCTTTGGGTTTGAGTCACAGATAAGACCTAATATTTTCCTTTCACTTCTCTGACTCTAAGAGTGCCTAAGCTGGGTATATATTAATATATCTATCCATCTATCTATATATATATATATATATATATATATATATATATATGTGTGTGTGTGTGTGTGTGTGTGTGTGTGTGTGTGTGTATGTGTGTGTATATATATCTATATACATATCTATATATATCTATCTATATATATATATATATATATATATATATATATATATATATATATATGTATATAGATAGAGTTTGTGTGTGTGTGATATATATATATATATATATATATATATATATATATATATATATATATATATATATATATATATATATATATATATATATATATATATATATATATATATATATATATATATATTTATATATATATATATACATATACATATACACATACATGTCAGTAATTTGAAACAACTATAATGGCATTTATGGCAGTGTGTTTTGTTAATACTATGAATTTATCAAAAACATATCTTTTGTGATCACTGAACAACTG
>NC_056726.1:1905636389-1905718889 GCF_019279795.1 Protopterus annectens
CTTGTGAGCTTGGTATAAGGGAATACATGAGAGAAAGTAGAACTGTTGCAAATTAGAGGGTTTTTGATAACATGAACAATTTAGATAAAAATGAGGAAAACTGTTAAAAGATTTGATTAATGACAAGGCGTTAAGGTTTATGATGCCTGATAAAGGGAATGGCATGGTGATAATGGACAAAAATGACTATACAGACTATAGGCTAACTATGCTAACTACTGATACATATGAAGAGAGTAGTTTAAATCAAGTGCATATTGCATATTCTAAAATAGATTTAATGATTAAGGATTTATTAATGCAGGGGCAAATAGATGAAACTGAACATTATTACTTGATGAACAAATTTCCTATGGTTAGCAACATTTTTGGCATACCAAAATTGCATAAAGGGTTGAATAATATCCAATTTAGGCTGATTGTTGATGGGGAGAGGAGTAAAACATGTTTCATAAGTAAGCTTTTGAATTTCCACTTGCAAAAAGGGTTAAAGGAATTTGGATACATAACTAAGGATTCATGGGACTTTTTGAACAAGTTAAAAGCAGTAAAAATTAGTGACCACACAATTTTGTTGACCATTGATGTATGTAATTTGTTTTCAGTCACCCCTAATAAAATTGGATTGGATTGGCTGGAGAAGCAATTAATAAAGACTGGTGTATATGAGCAGGATCGCATTAATGTGTTTGTGGCCTTAATGGAGGTTGTTTTGAAAAATAAATATATATTTTTGAAGGCCATTATTATAAGCAAGGCACTGGAGTGGCAATGGGTGCCGCTTGTGCTCCAATTTATGCAAATTATATAATGTCCTTCTGGGAACAAGAATATGGTTTTGCCAGTGAATATATGAAGTACATACGACAGTACATCCGTTTTTTAGATGATATATTTGTGGTATGGGAGGGACCAGTTGGGACCATGAAGGCCTTTATAGAATACATAAATTGTACAGTGTATTTTTTCAAATTCACCTATGAATATAGTATGGAGGAGATATCCTATTTAGATGTTAAGTTAAAGGTGGATCGGACTAAACAATTTTTGACATCTGGTATTTATAGAAAGTCCACTTTTTCAAATTCATATTTGAACTACCAGAGCTGGTACCCTAACCATCAGAAAAAAGAGATAGTTAAGGATCAAATGGTTAGGACAGCCAGAATGGTAAGTGAATACGAAGATATTCTTAAAGAAATTGAATTTATTAGAGGTATGTTTATTAAGCGTGGGTATCCCATGGCTCTATGTGATTCCATTATGGATGAAGTTAAACACAAGAGAGCTAATGGAATCTATAGGGCAATTTTGGTAATGAACAATAATGTGGGTAATCAAGTGGATATGCATTTGGTAGTGGACTTGATAAATGAAACAAATTTTACCACCAAAATGAGTAAACCATTGTTTTTATAACCACTTACGATTATGATGTTGAGTATATAGTTAACATTATACACAGCAATTGGAAACTGTTGAAATTGGATACTAATGCATGGAGAAAATTGAGTAACCCTCCAAAAAATGTATATAGGAAAGGGAAGTCATTTTAGCAGTTATTAGAATCAGGTGCTATTAGTATTAACGAGATTGGGAGTTCCCACCAAAGTAAAGGTAATTTCAAGTGTGGTAGATGTAGTATATGTAAGTACATTTTGGTCACTGGAGGAAAATAGATGTTGTGGGAGAGTCCATTGGTATATATGGACATTAAACTGCTACACCAAAAATGTTGTTTATATGGCTAAGTGTGAGGATTGTTTGGCCTTTTACATAGGTAAAACCTGTAGAATGTTTAGAGAAAGAGTTAGTGAGCATATACTTGATATCAGGCATATGAAAAATACCAACGCTTTAGTTAGGCACATTGAACAATATCCAGAGCATAAATTCAAGTTTTGTATAATACAGCAATTAAAAAAGGATAGTCAGGGTGTAGTCCTGGATGTGCATTTGGACATATGTGAATTGAAATGGCAGTTAAGATTAAATGCCACAGTGTTTCCAGGGATCAACGATAATATAAGCATGCTACCTAGGTTGAAACTCAAACATATTTTGGTTTGATACAAGTATGTTCTAAATGAACATATTTTATTTATCTATTTATATGTTTTTAAGATTGGTTATGTTATTAATATTACGGAGATGTGATATGTATGATATAACATCTCAGAATATTGAGGTGTACACATACATATGTGTTTTTAGAAATGTTATTAACATCCAAATAAATAATAAATAAAAAATAAAATATAAAAATATAAAACCAAAATATCAATGTATATTATAGGATGTAATACATTGAATTTTATGGATAGAAT
The DNA here is from genome assembly GCF_019279795.1 of Protopterus annectens. Classification (NCBI taxonomy): domain Eukaryota; kingdom Metazoa; phylum Chordata; order Ceratodontiformes; family Protopteridae; genus Protopterus; species Protopterus annectens. Next base: position 1,905,638,717 of record NC_056726.1, read on the forward strand.
AATGTTATGTTTAGTTTAAAGTGTGTATATTATACCAATTTTAAGACGTGTATGGCTTTAATTAGATAATTAAATCAATGTAATTAATGACGGTGTGTGTTGGAGTTGGGTGAAGCATGATATTTTCTGAAGAAGTCTGTACAATAAAGACGAAACCTAGGTAAAATTGTCGTTTTCATTTGTGTTGGTACATCTTCAGTCCGGAAAATCAGGTCTTTTCCAGAGATTCTCTGTTGTTTCTTGTTTACCCTTACTTATGAGGTGGATAATGTAGAAAGCTTTCCACAGTGTCCACTGTCTTCCCCTCATCCATGGCTTTGATGACTGTCTGAAGGAAGTCGACCAGATTTAACAGACATGACCTCCATTTGACAAAGCCAAACTGCGTGGGGTTGAGTGTTTGGAGGCTGCTAATGTCCCTGTTAATGAGGTCCATGATAATCCATTCCATAGCCTTGCAGATTGGGATAATTAGTTATAATTTCCCAGATTGGTGGACACCCCACCTTTGTGTCAAGGGATGACAGTGGCTGTCCTGCATTCAGCTGGAACCAAGCCAGTACTCTGGCTTTTGTTGAATAGGGTGCCTAATGGTGCTGAAAGTTCATGCCTGATTTCATGTAGGATGCAGCCTGGGATGTTATCAGGTCCCATGGAGGCTATATTTTTTGCCTTTGAGAGGGAATTGATGACCTCGTCTCTAGAGATAAAGGGAGGCATGCAAGTACTGGGGATGTCCTGATTTACTGATGGGGGGGCAGAAGGGTGAAGTTTTTGCTGAATCTGTCAGCCAGTAGATTGGCTATATCTACAACATCTGTGTATCTGGTGACCTTGACCACTATTTCAGAACAGGTCTGGGTGTTTCCTTTGAGATTATGGATATATGTGAAGAAGGTCTTATGATTGTCTCTAGCAGATGTGCCAATCTGGACCTGAAGCTGACTTTAGAGGATTTCATTATTGCTCTTATTTGCTTGTTCAAGCTAAGGATAGACAATGATTTTTTTTTCCTTTTGTTATATAGTTTATTTATTGCAGATGTCCACCAGACAGGTTTACTCTTCCTTGTGGAGAATGATTTTGTCCTGTCGGGTATTCCTGATTCCCTCCATCTATATAAATGCTCATAAAGTACATTGGTGTAGATTTGGACATTGGTGCCAGTTCCTACAAAGGGGAATGGGGCTGTGAAGCTGTTTATACCATCCCTTAGGAGGTTGTAATCAGCTTTGGAGAAGTTTTTTTGTTTGACCCTAGCTAGAAGGGGGGTCAGGGGAGATACTGACTTTGAAAGTGACCGCTTTATGGTTGGATCTTACCAGGGAGGATGATACTGTAGGGTTGCTGCAGTGGTTGCTCATGCCGGTTAATACCAAGTCCAAGATATTATCACCTCTTCCTAGGGTATTGAGAAGATATTACAAGGCATTTGCATTGATAAAATGTTGTGGATTCAAATCCCACTAGTAGAAAATACGTGCAAATAAAAACTTGCAAAATTAATTTCTATTATATTTAAAACATATGTGCAATATATATGTATTGCAAGGATTATTTGAAACAATCCTCAGTCCTATCTTGGATTTTTAGAAACTATAGTTAACATAAAACATAAATATATACTTTTAATGTACTAATTTATTGTATGTGACATAATGGCTCTAATTATCTTTTTTCTTTTTTTTCTCTTTTCCCACCCCTTATCTCTCATTTTTATTTTTATATGTGTGGAACTTTATCTCCAATGGCATCGGTCACACTAGTCTGGTTACCTCCTTGCAATGCTGCGTAAACTGGCTGCACCAATGGAACACAGAGCTAAAGCAGAGTAAAGGCAGTGCTTTGAAACATTTACTCTAACAGTTATTTAGACTGCTGAATGAATAAAAATACAAATCAATGTATGTAATTTTGACATAAATCATTTGACTGATGTTTATTTTTATAAGGTACTTTAATTTAGCCATTGTTTCTCACATTTGAATTATCACATTTACTTAAATAATGCCACCCTGACAACATCAGCAGGATTTAATGCATTCCCTGTAGGCTTCGCGTGAAGCCTTCATGCAGTTTACATGTTTGCATGGTGAGCAGCAGCACTAATTACATATTCATGCTGTGCACCACTTTTAAATGTAAACAAGCTCAGTGTTGTGGCAGGCAAAAATACTGTTGCAAGGAAACTGTAAACATGGATAGCAGGAGCAAACTACGTTAGCGGGATTGTGCAGAATGCCACAGTGATTATAAGGGTTTATCATACATCAATGTATAAAGGGACAAACACATTGCAGGACAGTGTATACAATGGAGAATATTGTAGAATCCCATTCCAGGCATTCTGTACAAAAGCTATGTAAATGATCGGCAATGGTTCATGGATTGCCAGTTAAAATAAATAGTCAGGGGAAGTGTGTGTATTGAGTATAGACAAACAAATAATAGGAATGAATACAGAGAAAGAGGACTTGTACAAGATAGGAATGTGCAGCAAATGAGGTCATGTAAATGAAAGACAATTGTACCAGGAACACTAATCACATATTGACATGGAAAAGTATGGACTGCACAGTGAAAATGTATATTATGTGACTGTCACACAAGGTAACCTAACAAGGAGTAGATGTAATTTGTGATATAAACATCCTGACATGAACAATGGAGAGGACATCCATCAGGGATGTCATATACACTTGGGGTTGGGTGCATATTGCAAAGCTGCGGATTTGCCTGAATACCACTGTAATATCAGCAGAGGTTGCCAATAAGTGGGACACAGTTACAGGCTCATGGACTGCACAATTATGATCAATATCAGAATAATACCACCAGTAAACCCATGTCTCTGAAATAACATATGTGATTTTGAGTGATCATAGATGGTTCTTCATGAACAAACTTGTACAACTATTATGACATGTCAACAATCTATGAGCGTAATGAGGCACACCGTCCTGACACTGTAACATCTGCTGGTGGTGTTAGGAGGGACACTGCTATACCTGTATGTGACATTATGATCAATCCAAGCTAGGTGACTGATGTGCATACCATATATATATCTATATATCTATATCTATCTATATATATTTATCTATCTATATATATATATATATATATATATATATATATATATATATATATATATATATATATATATATGGGATCCGGACACATGCTCGACTAGCATATGTCTGAATCACAAAGCATCGAACACACATACACGAATGTGCTTAACATCGACAAGCACCTCCGTGTATGAGTGCCTGTTTCGTAGATCAGACTACAATGTGGGTAAGGGAAAAAAATTACTTTTCCCCACTGTAGTGTGATCTCGAAGTGAGAATAATAAAGTAGGGGGGTGTTGGGGGCACAGCCCCCCACCCCTGCAGAAACACAGATTTTTTTTTTGAACAACACATACACGGAAGCGCTTTTCGATGTTAAGCACTTTCGTGTATATGTGTTCGATGTTTTGTGATTCGGACATATGCTAGTCGAGCATGTGTCCTAGACCCATATATATATATATATATATATATATATATATATATATATATATATATATATATATATATACACATATCTGGCACAATCTGGACTGTCACAAATGTAATTCATGCCATCAATGTTGTCAAACAGCTATGTATGTACTGTGTGAATCACATGAACAGGTATCAAACATGCATCTGGTATAACACCTTGATGGAGGTTCTGCTCCATCAGACAGTAATGCTTATGCAAAAAAAGAATATCCAGATATGGCCAATAAGATGTGTGAGAGTTAAGTCTGTCAAAGGTGCTACACTACAGTTTCACATCACTGGAAGATGTGTAAGGAGGTACATAAAGAAGTGTGCATTGTACTCAGTTGTTGGTGTGATGAAGGCTATGAACTATGGTGGTATTATAGCCTTTATTGTGGATGTCCTGCATATACTGAGTAGTTGTGTTACATACAAGGGACTATTCACCACTGTGGCCACATGCTGGTGGACACTCCACATACCAACTACTGCAGGACACAGTTCACATACCACTTGGTCTGCTTACAAGGAATGATGTCTACATTATTACTGGGTTGTGCATTTGTTTTCATAATGTAGCAAATCCTCCCATGTTTTTATTTCATATTGTGTGTTGCATGTCTGTGGCAGCAATCTGTTGTGTGTTGATACTGTCTGTATTATACTAATATCACAGTTGGAGTCAATGTTTGCCTGTAATGTGTAGTCCTCCTGACAGCTGTTTGGACGCAGCATGTGTATGTCATTCTTGACATCTGTGACTTAAATAATGGACAGGAAAGGGCCTAGCAGACAGCCCTGATGTATGGATCTGATCACTGATCTAGAGATATTGGTCATTTTACACCTTTAGACATATGTAGATGCCACATATGTGATACAGTGGTCTACCCACTTAATGATATAGGTGTTTATGGCCACATCTGAGAGTGTTGAGTTAATACATCAGTGTGGATTTGTGTCAAAGGCCTTGGCCTGGTTAAATTCCACAGGATGATAGTGTTGTCATCATGCATGATCTTAATGACCTCTTTGAGGACAACTATCAGATATAACAGATTTGGATGTAGCATTAACAACTCACACATGTTTGCTACACACAGCCAGGACATTACTAGTGTCCATTTAGAAAAGGTCCATGATTACATGTTTGTCTACCTTCCAGATGAGGAGAGTCATGGTGTTTCTATACAAGTATGCATCAGGTGCTGCCTCCCCCCCCAAATCAGATGGATGCATGTTGATATACACCCTTCTTTTAAGTGTGCATCCAACTGTGTCAGGTAGGTGTATGTTCTGAATCACACTATAGGCAATCTGTGATGTTGTCACAGCCCATTGATTCTGTGTGATATGCCTGAATGAAGGTAAGGAAGTGCATACTTCCTATCCTGATCTGGACTAGGACTTGGACACAATCCCCCACTCAGGTATCATTAAGAAACTCTCCCAGCTGGGGATTAAGCCTTTCATCACTAGATGGCTAGCCAATTGGCTAACTAACAAAACACATACTGTGAATGTTGGTGACTAAAACTCTGCCAGTAGAACTGTCACCATTGGCGTACCCCAAGGATCTGTGCTGGGCCCTTTACTGTTTGGAATCTATTTCTCAACAGTCCAGTCTAAAGTATACAGCCTTTGGCATACCAAGTTTGTTGATTATTGCATATTGGGTGCAATCATTGAGTTCACCACTGATGTTAACATATTGCAGGAGGGGCTAATACAAACAAATAATTAGTACCAAAGCCACACGGTCTACAAAGAAATACAAAAACGTGTCATTATTTTTGCCTTCTGCAAAGTGGAATTCCCTGCTAATTACAGCTTTGACAACACTCACCTTATGCTCAGACCCAGTGGTGCAAGAACTGGGAACACATGCAGATAAAAATCTGAACTTTGACCACCAGGTTTCCACAGTGGTATGGAAAGGCTATATTGTGTACCTCATAAGTCAGGCCATTGTATCCAGATCTAAGGATGTTACAACAGCACTGTACTCAAACGTTATTGGAACACTAATAGAGTATAATGCTCCCTTTTGCGAATACCTCATGAGAAACCAGCAGCAGCAGGAGAGATTAGAGGGGATTCTCACCAAGAAAATGCAGAGCCTACAAACCATGCCATGAAGTATGAGGATAGACTGAAAGCCTTGTCACTGTAATCTGTATGGTATAGGATGAGGTGACTTGGTCTTTGTCCCTGCTCTGATGGGAATAATGCACATCCACAAATCAGCTATAGCTGATGACATCAGCAGAATCTGGTGAGAGAAGATGGTAATAGAAGTGTCCCACATGCTGATGTAGAATGCTCTGTCTAATGTCAAGCATGTGCACAAACACATACACATGCAGCTCAGTTGACTGCAGAGAGACTAGAACCCATACCTATCCAAGTACACAGGCTAGATAACTCTGTATTTTACACAAGAACCACAGCACAATTTTTACTTTTACAAGGATACAGGACAACTTATAGTGGATGATATCAGCAGTAGATGTTGCAGAGAAGATGTTGGGAGGCCAGCATGAAATGGATAGCTAGCCATGTCCAACTGTCAAGATATTAAAGTTCTTCATGTTACCAGATTGATGAGTGTGCAATCGCTAGTATTTGCTTTTTGTGTTTCCAATGTGCAGTTATAGTTTAAGAGACAGCTTTACAAACTATATGCAAACAGATGTCTACATTACTAAAAGTATTGGAAATTCTGAATGTGTATTTTCATTCTGAAGATGTGCATGGTACACAGGACAACATTTGTTGCTTATTTATGTAGTATCTCTCAGATAACATTTCACTTAACACCCCCCTCACCTTCAGCTTTCAACCTGTTCCCACCACTTTAGCCCGAAGTCTTATTAAGAAACTAACGCCTAGCACTCTCGCTGCAGACCTTCTCCCTGCTGAGTATTTGTAAAGGCTGCAGATGTCATGGACTACCCAATCTCAATCTTGATAAATAGAACACTATCCGAAGCCTCCATCCCCTCTATCTGGACAGTATCCCATGTTATACCTTTACATAAAGGTGGTAGCTCCATAGAACTATCAAACTACAGGCCCATAGCCATTCTATCTCCATTTGCTAAAATAATGGAAAAATGTGTCCATAAACAACTAATGCACCACCTAATTCAAAATAAACTGTTGACTGACTCTCAGCATGCTTCAGGCCATACCACAGTATTACCTCAGCTCTTCTCTCTTTCACTAATGTCATTAACCATAACCAAAATAACAGTCTTCCTTCTTCTGCTCTCTTTCTAGATCTATCCAATGCTATTGATATTGTAGACCATCAGTTACTCATCCTTACCCTGAAAGCCTTCTCCTTAGACTACCACTCTCTCCAGTGGTTTAATTCCTATATATCTGGAAATCAACAGGAAGTCCTATGGCAAGATAAACTATCATCTTGTCTACCCATCACCTTAGGAGTCTCACAGGGCTCAATGCTAGGACCACTGCTGGTCTCCATGTTTATTAATGACCTTCACACCATCATCCCTAAAGCATCATGTATTCAATATGCAGATGACTCCATGGTGATCTGCTCAGCCACCTCACAAACAGATCTGCAGTCTCTAACCCAAAGTACATTCAATACTGTTGAAAAGTGGCTCATAAATCACCATCTGTTATTAAACCCTAAAAACAAAACTGCTCCTGTTCACTCCCACTTGTAGGTCCAATCCTCCACTCATTACCATTATATCTAACAATGGAGCCATTATCTCCCCTGATGCCCAAACCAAACTCCTAGGATTCATAATAGACAGTAACCTTACATTTGATGCACATGTCAATCAAACCATCAGAACTGTAAACAAAAAAACTTTGATCCCTTTACAAGATCAGACCTTTCCTTACTCCTCTTGCTAGAACTGCTATAGCCCATTCTCATCTCCTAACTACCCTCCTTTATACCTCCCCTCTCCTCACAAACTTGCCCATACCAGAAATTAACAAATTATCCTGCTACTATAACCACATCACTAGATTTCCCACTGGCTCAGCCTAAAGGACTTATCACTAACACAACCTAAATCTTCTAGGGTGGCTTGAACTACCTTCCCTACTACAGATTAACCAGCTCATAGTTGCTCATAAAGCACTCTACCACCCTGATAACACACCAGCACTCAAAACTATTGTCAACCTATATAGTAACCACAGTAAACTTTGTTCATCCACTAGACTATTGATCCAAACAGTCAAATCCAACAACACAGCTGGTGATGCCTTGTTTGCCAACTTAGTCAGCAAAACCTGGAATCAACTCCCTGCTCACCTTACTCTCAAATCCTCACAGATACTTTTCAAAGAAAATCTCAAAAAAAAATTTAAATCTCAGCAGCTATGCCCTTGTTCTAACCCTGACTAGAATATTTTTTGTGTCTCAAGAACTGTACCACAATTGTATTATGCATATTAAATATCCTAATGTAGAATTTCTTAACTCTAGCTTCTGTCCTATTGTCACACAATAGTAGTATACTCATTTCTGATTACAAATTTGTATAAACAGTGTGTCACATGTATTCTATAACTGTCTGTTGTACTGTTTATATCATTTTACTGTGTGGATCATTTACTGCATGGAACTTTTCTTCCAGGGCCTCTGCTGAAAATGGACATGTATCCAGTCGGACTATCCTGGTCAACAAATGTAAAATAAATAAATAATAAATAAATAGTTGATATATTTGTGAACAAGTACTGAGAGACCAAGGTTGCAGTGCATGGGAGAAGGTAAGAGATGGATTACTTGTAAATATGTGTCTTTTTCTTAGATGCTGCCTTCAGTTTGTTGTGTTTCCATGTGTAGTGTCATGCCATGAACACTAAATGGATGTTAAACAGAAGTAATGAATACTATTGTCCACTTTGCATAATGCACTGCTGAGCAGTGGGTTTGTGTGATGGGTGGCAAAGTGTTTGCAGATGTCAGATACACATTTATATTGCTTTTCCTGTTTGCACATAGTTAAGTAGTGAGCAAATATGAGCCTCATTGCTAAAATTCTGAGATTTCTCAGTACTGAGGGTATGAAATAAACTTGCTGCTTAACTGACTCTGAGGCAGTAGGTGTAAATGCATAGAAAAATTCTTTTTGAGCCCAGATGATATAGGACTTGAATTCAGGTTTATGTAATGCTTTTAAATAAGTAGTGTTAAGGCAATGAAATTATTCTTTATACTATATTCACCATCTGTTACTGTGTATTGACATAGTGCAGATTGTTTAAGAGGCATTGTGTGGAGGTAACTGCACCACTGTAAAGTTATTCAGCATCGCTTTGCATTGGTGCACGATGCCAAACTTGGTGCAAACACAGAGGTGAAAAAAGTGAAAGGCTCCATTGTTTTTGGTACTTATGTGTGTTGCATGTGATTTTATTTTTTGACCAGATTATAGGTGTTAAATGGAATAGATAGCAAAACTGAGAAATCAGAGGGCAAGCAAGAGGAAAAACAAAGGCAAAGCAATATAGGATTGTGCAGGAAGGAGGTAGAAAAGAACCATAGCTATCCATTTCTTCAACAGTGTAAAATGAAAATATGAATAGAATGTTAGTTGCATTTATTATTTATTTATTTATTTATTTGACATTTGTTGACTGGGATAGTTCAAATGAGCTTGTGCCCCTTTTCAGCAGAGGTCTGGCGAGAAAAGCTCCACAGTAGAAAATATATAATTGGACATTTTACAGTACAAATTAAATTAAATTTCACAGTAAGATAAACAAGTAATACATTCACTGTACTATTTATACAAGTAACAAGAAAATAGCCACTGATTAATTAATTATCCATTTGGTTTTGAGAGTAGAATTAAAGTAAAAACAAGTAAGGATGATATAAAAAGGTAAAATGGGTGAACATAGCTTTACAGAATAAAATTGGTCATTTGGCAGATGAGGCAATTTTAATAGGAAGTGAGTGATAGGAAGGTAGGAGGAAGTAGAGTCAAAATGCTGTAGAGTTCCTAATGCAGGTCTAGAGAGGTTGCAGTAACAGTTAGTTTTATGAGATTAGAGTGTCAGGGGAAAAAGAAACAAGGAGGTGGAGTAGGGAATGGAGGTAGGGTCAGGTAACTGAGACATTAGTAGGGGAATGGAGAGAAGTACCTGATAGGCAAAGCTAAGTAAAGGAATTAAGAATAGATAGAGAGTTAATGTCATAGAGAAAGACATGGAAGGAGAGGGGGAAGGAGGGAATAAAAGAAGAAAAGAGGAGGATTTCAAGTGATATGATTGCAGATGACTGTCACCACCACAAAGAAGGGTGCCAACAACACAATCATGTTACATAGCCAATTGGATCAAATCGAGTGTGTCAAGAAGACTCATGTGTGAAATGGAGAGCTGTGTCAGTCAATATTTTTTTTTTGTGGGACAGGTACCCATTTTTTTTACTTCAGTAAGAGAGGAATGTTGGGTAAGGGCCATTGGTATTTCTGGGCCAGGTTAAGTTGGGTAGGTGAGGAAGCAAATACAAACAAACAAGACAAACAAGACCAGACACAGGGACAGTGAGGGACATAAAAGTTTGGAGGGCACAAATATTGTGGTGAGAATGGGGAGAACTCAAGCCCATGCCTGTCAAACATGGGGAAAGTGAGATTCTAGTCTTCACCTGAAGGACTGTCATCACTGTCCCCTTACTTCTCTGACTGCTGGAATGTTTGCTGCCTTCTCCTCCTCCTATGGACCATGAGGGAGAGGAGCATCTCCATCTGGAGTAAGTGTACACAAATGATACAGTACATGACCCTACCCACCAACCCTGGCATCTCCTGGTGGGTTTTGAAATCTCCACCTCTGTCAGTACTCTTAAAGGGTACCACAGCACAAGCTGCTGGTGTAGTGCTACCAAAGGGTGCAGGCTGTGCAGGTCAGCAGAGGCAGTACTGACAGGTTGGGTCCCAGATGTGCTGGGCATCGATGCCGGATCTGGTGGGCTGAGGACAGGCTGAGCAACTGGGGGTTTGCCTACCTCCCTGTGCTGTGAAGCATTTAGAGATAATTTATAGATGGATGACATGGAGACATTATGAAGACGTACTATAAAATAAAAAAAGATAAAGGTTAAGAGCAAACAGATACAATTAGTACCATCATATGTGACATACAATGCATGTATGACAATAATACAACTATTTTATCATGTACTTATACTTCATAATAACTACAAACTACAACTGCAGATTGCTCAAAGTAATTCTTACAATGTGCAGATATTGCACATATGTTTGGTCCAATTATACAGATTAAAGTTACCAGCAGAGGATTTATCCCACTTGTGTAGAATTTCATTTTTGCAATATTATGAAAGAGTTGCATTATTTTTTACTTGCTACTCATGGTATTTGAGCCCACAACCTCTGTCTACTATCTTACTCTTGACTGTTACAGCTGGTTTGTGGTACAGACTCATTCATGCATACTTGCTTTCACAGTTAGGATAGGCATGCTTACTTTGCTACTACTGTATCAAAATAAATATTTTTCTTTAAATTGTAAAGTGACAATAGCACTTCTTTTGTGCTGGATACATACCACTTGCTTCCCTCAGTCTCTCTAGATGCTCAGCATGACCTTGTCTATTTGCATCTGTTTCAAAATTAGCTGTGAAAAGAATAGAAAAGAAAAGAAGATAATTATGCATACCAGTGTTGCTTATATTTAGCTTTCTAGGTATTATACATTTTCTTTAACATACTTACACAATTGTGGGATGTTGCTAATTCAGAACTCATTCAACCACTGGTTGATTGTATCCCTCTTGCACCTTTTTAGGTTGTTCAAGTGGTACCTATACAGTGACCAGTGTGTGAGATTCCAGTTGCACTGGATACAGACTTGGCCAGACTTTCCCAAGCCTCAGACATGTAGTAGGAGCCAGAATAGTCCCCCTGCAGAGGTCTTTGGCAGTAGTGCTTTACCAAGAGTCTAGTAAATGTCTGGACTCCTGAACACCCTACCTATGTACCCTAAATTGAATACCTTCCTCTCTAACACCAGACATGTCTAATCCCAAAGCAGTGCTATAGCAAATAGTGATTTCCCACCAACTGTTGTTATTGTGTTTACTGGCAGTGTGCAAATCCGAACAATGATGCCAACTGAGTTTCCCCAATGTTAAAGGGACAGTAACAGTGTTAAACAGGGAGGAAAGCAATTTTTGAAACTGGAAGGTTAATCTGACACTTGACATTAGATTGAGGAGTGTCTGCTGCTGTAACTGTCAGGTGATTTAACTTTGAAGACATGCACTGGGTGCGTAAATTTCAAGACCTGACACATGTTTGTTTGGCTTTTTACACTGCTAAAATTGACTTTTACAGTGTGGGATTCAAACCTATGCATACGGAGAAAACATTTTCTTCTACAGTGGTGATTTTTCATCTTTGCCAGAGAATAAGTGCTTCTCAGATATACTCATGAATCATTTATAAATACAGGTGACAGATTGATGTGTTAACCATGTACGTGTGTGACCCTAACAAGGTCCTTGCACATACATTCATTTGTGTATGTGTCTTATTTAAGTGCGAAGGTCATTCAAGCCCAGATAGCAGAATTATACTTACAGAAACATATTAAACAATATACCCTCAGTCATACAGCTGAACTTGCTCAGAACCTCTTGCAGCTATCATTGTAGTCATGCAAACAGCTAATAGCACTGACACAAACAACTTCAGTACTTAAAAAGAATAATAACAGCCACGGTACTTGCATAACAGCTACAGTACTTAAATACTAAGCACCTATCCAGGCATATCTAAAGGTCAGTTCCCTACACTTTCTTCTACTAACCTGGTGAACCTGGGCATCCTGAGGCAATGTAGCAACTGCCTCATGTGCACAGACAACCCTTTCCTACTACCCACAAACACATCCACTTGTGAGAGATGCACATACATAACCAAACTGGAAGCCACACTCTCTCAAACCAAGATTGGGCTAGCCAGTCAAGAGGAGAAGGTAAACACACACTCCATACCTTATAGAAAACCTAACTCACTGGATCACACACCACCACACTTCTCACATAGTTGCAAAAAACACACACACACTTTCGCAGAGGTTCTCAATAAAAATCTACCAAAACAGCAAAGACCTTGAAGGTAAAAACACAAGCAACCATCTCATCCAAACACAATCCCCAATACACATAGCCCACATAAACAGTGTGCCACTCAACCTAAGCCCCTATGGTAAAACAGTCTACCCAATACACTAATCATTGATGACTCTATAGTAAGGCACACTGACATCCCGCTCACTAGGTTAAATAAGAAGAAAGTTACGGTCAGCTGCCTGCTGGGTGCCAGGATTCACCACATAACACATGCACTTGGGTCTCTCCACAACAAGTACAAGTATGACTCAGTCATTGTCCATGTTGGTGTGAATGACCTAAGATGTACCTCCCTGGACTACTGGAAAAGAGACATGGAGGAGCTCTCAGTTCTTGTAGCCTGAGAAGTTATGACCCTAGCCCTGAGTAGCATACTACTGTTGCCTAGAATGATACCACAGTACAAGCAGAAAATTATTGACTTCAACAATTGGCTAAGTTTCTGGTGTCATTCAAAGGGGATCCAGTATCTGTCTGCCTGGGATGACATGATCGACAGACCTCGATGCTTTGCCAGAGATGGGCTGCATCTGTCAGCCCTTGGATTCTGGATACTGGCAAAGACTTTTGCCACCCCTATAGTGCCTTTTTTAGGTAATTCCCTGAAGACAAATTACCACCATAACAACTGCAAGCAATCGCAACCTAAGGGCAATGCTACTCAAGGCTAGAAGCCTAAATCTCAAAATCCACTCACTCAAGTCACTCCTAAAACTGGAGAACATCGACCTCTGTGCAGTAACAGAGACCTGGTTCAATGCTCCAGAGACCTCCCCAGTGCTACCAGACTACACAGCATATCATACCTTTCTACCCCCAAATCTGGACCGGAGCCCCAAAGGAGGTGTGGAACGAAGCCCCAAAGGTGTTGGTGTATCCATCTTCGTAAAGGATATGCACACCTCCAGACTGGTTGCCCAACATAATGCATTAGGAGTTACTACAGGTACAACTACCACTGGATAAAATGGCAATTCAGGATGTAGCCTGTTATAGATCCCGCACAATATCCCAAGACTCCCACTCTGCATTCCTAAACACTCTGGAAAGCAAGGTTCAACCCAATACCCTTATACTGGGAGACGTTAAGTACCCCTCCAATAGCTGGGAAAACTACTCCTGTTCCAACTCATTTGCCCAATGATTTCTGGAATTCATTAACTCCAAAACCCTAGACCAACTCATTCTCACCCCCACCAGAGGTTGAAACATTCTTGATCTGGTCATTACAAACATGGGGGACCGCTGCTCTACACCAGCAATCAACTCCTCCCTGGTCAGATCTAACCATAAGTTAATCACAGTCGATATCCAAATCCCATCTTCATCCCCCCATGAAGGATACCACAGTGAAAAACTTCCCCAAAGCCAATTTTGTGATACTAAAGACAGAAGAGTCAAACTTCATTTCACCCATGCAAACAGGGAAAGGATGTATGACCGCTGAATCATACACCAAGACGCTGTATGAGCATTTACATAAGTTCATGGTCCAGGCCATACCTAACAGAACCAAGATCATGATCTCTAAAAAAGGAAACCAATATGGTGGTCCCCTGCCATTAAAAAACGCTACAACAGACGAAAAAAACTGTTGCAGAAAAGGGCAAAGTCCCAAGACTGGAAAAATTCCCTTGTAATTCTCAGCAATAAACTGAGATCCCTTATGAAAGCCTCCAAAGGTAGTTATGAAAACAAAATTGCAACAGATGCTAAAAATAACCACAAGGCATTAGTTACATCAATAACCTGCATAACAATATGCAGGGGTGCTCTGAGCTACTAACCAACAGATATTGCCAACATCTTGGCAGACAGGTTTAGTGCAAACTTTACTCCCCATCACCCCCAAAAGGGCCCATCTCAATACCAAAGAATGCCAAATCCCTAATATCATGGCTGCTCAGGTAGAAGCAGCACTATCCAAAGCTAAAAATACAGCTTCCATGGGACCTGATCATATACCTGGCTGTGTGCTACATGAATTACAAAGGGAACTGGCACCTCACCTGAGTGCCCTGTTCAACCATAGCCTCACTTCAGACTTTGTTCCCACCAAATGGCTCACTGCTACTGTCATTCCTCTCCACAAAGGGAGAGTGACTACTGACCCTGGAAACTACTGTCCCATCAGCCTGATGAGTCTAATCTGTAAGGCCGTGGAGCACATCATTATGGACCTCATAAACAGGAATATTGGGAAACTTCAAACCCTGGACCCCTCACAGTTGGGTTTGTGAAGGGCAGATCATGTCTGCTCAACCTGATAGACTTCTTCAAATCTGTCACCAGAGCAGTTGATGAAGGTAAGGCAGTCCATACAGCCTACCTCGATCTGGCCAAGGCCTTCTAAACTATCTCCCTCTCAGGGATCATTGACAGACTCAACAACCTATGCATCAAACCCTACATCATAAGATAGGTTGCCAACTGGCTCACTGACAGAACCCGCATGGTGAAAATAGTGGACTCCAAATCTGACTGCCGGGCAGTAACAAGTGGTGTCCCACAATGATCGGTCCTGGGTCCTCTCCTGTTTGGTATATACTTCTCTGAAATTCAGGCAAACACCAAAGGACTCTGGTTGACCAAGGTCATAGATGACTGCAAACTGGGAGCCCTTACTGACTCTCAAGCTGATGTTGATATCCTGCAAAAGGCCTCACAGACACCAATGACTGGTGCCAGAACCATGGTCTTAGGCTCAATTCCAAAAAGTGCATTTTTATCCTCTTCAGGAAAAACTCAGTGCCCACAAACTAGTATATCGACAGCAGCCCTCTCAACTCCTAAGGTGTGATAAGAGATCTAGGGACACAAGTGGATAGTAACCTCTCCTTCAACAACCATGTGGCCACTGTAGTTAGAAAGTCTTTCTATGTGGCACACCACATTACAAAGGGTTTCTCAAACAGGAAGAAAGAAGTCATAATCCCTCTCTACTCATCCCTCATTAGACCCATTATAGAGTACAATGCCCCATTTGGCATGTACCTCACTAGACACCTGCAACAACTAGAGAGGCCACAGAAATTTCTCACAACATGAATCCTAGGACTCAAACACATGCCCTATACAGACAGACTCAATAAACTACAGCTATACTCTGTCTCATATCACCTACTTAGAGGTGATCTCTGCTTGGCATACAAAGCCATGTTGGACCCAGTGTTGCTAGACATGCTTCATCTGAAAAAGACTCAATCCCTCTGTACCACATGGTCAAAGGACCTCAATCTCATCACCACAATAAACAGAACATGCTGGAGGGACAGGTTACTAACCCAGAGACTACCCATATTCTGGAATAAACTCACCATTCATGTCAAGCAGAGCACCACACTGGCCCTATTCAAGAAAAATCTTGATGAGTGGATGGGTAACAGGAAATTCACCCCAGGGATCATTTCAACAGCCTTGCACAATAGGAGTACAAGGAACTAATGTCTAGCAACAGGATGACTGGGTATGTTCTTGGGCTAGGCTTGTGTTGGCTCCAGGGTCATTAGCCTAGTATTCATCTATGAACCTATGAAACTTCAAAACAAAGTAAGAGTGTTTTATCTCTCTTACATATAATTCATATTAGCTTCACTATTTATAATTATGTATAAATTGCTATAAGGGATATTTAATATAATGTGAAATGGAACAACAGTAAAAAAGCCTGGAATTTCCTGTATTAGAACCCAGGACCATATGCATGCCAGTCCTAGACTTACACTGCTGCCACAAGAAGAGTTAAATAACAGTTGGATATTTCCATATTCGTTGTTAGAGTATGTGTGCAAACCATCACACAACTCTGCTTAGTTGATTTTCTAGGTGGAAAGAAAAAACTCGACAATATATTCTTTTTGATATTTAGAATGTCTACGCCCTGTCTGCAGGTGTTCTGACTGCTTTCTGTGTGGAACATTAGTCCAGGATTCCACACTGCCAAGTGTCACACAAAGGAGATAAACAAGGCTAAACATGACATTTGTTGAGTTTCTGCATTTCCCCTGTTCATGCTAAGCCACACATGGAGTGAACACTGCCATAAAAAAATAAAGAAAAAGAGAAAATTATGAGAGCGGAAGAAAATAAATCTATTAAATAAACAACAGAAAATACTACAAAAATATATGTTGGTAAACATGACAAAATATTTTTACATAGGTCTGGATTTGAATTCTTACTCCAATGAACCTTAAAACACAGTAAGTGTGTTTTATCATTCTTTGCCACAAAACAGCTTTGCAGTACAGAATGAAAATCATTGTGCATACAAGCAATTGCAATATTATCCACACTATTAGCAAAACATATGACAGTTGTTTGTACATGTATTAATTTCAGATGAAGTACACAGAAAGATAACAAAACCATTTAGGATTATTGATTGCATAAATGCTGCTCTGTCTTAGCTCTATGTGCTTGTTGCACATTATTGTTTTATCTTACCAGTAATCTGAGGCATGCAGTCTGTAAGGCAATCTGTACCATTGTCCTAAAAATGTGTGAGGATATTAAAAGGCACTGATACACAGTTGTCAAGAAATGAAGGGGAGGTTGGATGTTACTGAACTGAAACTGTGAAATGTGTGCTGCTTACTTACATTTAAAACCATGATACAATTACTTTTACACTTTGTATGTCTAACTTGGCTAACATACAACTGGAGGTAAAGGAGTCTGAATTGCTGCTGTGTTTTCCTTCTCCCTAACAGTAATCATTCACAGGTGTAGTCCACTAGCAACAAACACTGAGGGAGTATCTGCACTTTATTTACATGTGATACATGGAGACAAGTGTTTGGGAGTCAGCAATTTTAATGTTTTCACACCTCATTTGCATCTTCATCATGCTCACAGCTATGACTCTACATTACAAAAAGGGAAATATGTAGCTAGGGAACCTGAAGTTGAGGAGACTTGTTTATGTTGATAACACAGTAGAAGATATTACTTTGGGATTTATCTACACAGAGCACTACTGATCTTGATAAGGTATGTTACATTTTTTCTGTTATATAATGGATATGATCACAAGTCAGTCAGAAAACTATTTTATCTCTCCCTCTATTTATCTATATATCTATCTCTCATTCTCTCTCTATCTCTCTTTCTCTCTCTCTCTCTGTATGTATATATATATATATATATATATATATATATATATATATATATATATATATATATATATGTGTGTGTGTGTGTGTGTGTGTATATATATATATATATATATATATATATAAATATATATATATATATGTTTATTATCAAAATCTTGAAAGCAAAACAATTTGCCATCAAAACAATGAATGAAAATCCCAAAAATGAAAAGAAAATCCAGCCTAAATGTCAAACATTGTAACATCATAAACACAACAAATGGCATTTGACATACCAGATTTTCAGTTTCGAAAGTCCATATGTCCTTTTATATTTTAGCAGGGGGTAAAGCCCCCCTGCAACCCCAAACCCCATGCAAAGTAAATATACCAACTCAAAGATCACACTACAGCAAGGAAAATGGTAAGTTTCCTGATCCTCACTGTACCAAAATCTCCATTCACAATGCCAAACTCATATTAAAGAATCAAGCTTAACATTCATTATTATGATGTTGTAATATTCCAGTTCAGCATTGTGCAGCTTTGAAAACTGCCTTTTGCCCACACAACTTTTTCAACTGAGCCTTTGGAATTTTGATTGTAGACTATGTGTATATATATATATATATATATATATATATATATATATATATATATATATATATACATATTTGAATTAGCAAATGCTACTTTTATTTGTATGCACTTCTTAGAAGTGTACAGATGGCATAGGCATGTCAGTCAGGGCATTTTACTTTCTCAGATGCACAGCTTTATTAACTGTCATCACAAGTGCTAATGTTGCAACTATTTTTCTCTTTATACTCTTTTATTGTTATTTCAGTGTAATGTAAATAATCTATATTGTTAATGATACATGGGTGTTGGCCTTCTAGGATGACCCATAGGCACGTCTAGGAGAGTGTTTACCAAAGGTAGTTGTGATGGGCAACTAGTGTACTACTCAGTAGGTGGAAAGGCTAGAAATGGTGTGGGAATTATGATGAGAGAGAGACTTTAGAAGGCAGTGAGGGATATCATCATGATATAGCCTCATGTCACTCAGACTCCAGAGTAATGCTAGGGCAGTATTCATAATCTCTGCCTATGCCCCACATCAGAGTTTTATTAGTGAAGAAAAGAGTGCATTCAGACAGCAGTTGCAGGACCTACTAGATAAAGTATGAAAACAGGCACCGGTGTTGACAATGGCTGACTTCAAAGTACATACCACAGCAAACAGAACAGGATATGAGGATTGCCTTGATCCACATAGGTGGGGCAACAGAAATAAAGAAAGAGAAACCATTCTAGACTTCTGTATGGCAAATGGCTTGATAATAGCCAACACTTGGTTCAGAAATCGAGACAGTCATAAGATCACATACCTGAGTGGCTGACATGCAACTCAGGTAGACTTCCTCCTACTAAGGAAAGGACACTAGGGTAGAATCAATGATTGCAAAGTCATCCCCAGTGAAACAGTCAGACCATAGAAAAAACACTAGTTACCACAATCAGCTACAATCAGTGGTCAGAGAAGGCTCTAAGGTCAACAGAAACCAGGTTGAAGACCTGGAAGTTGACTGGAGAAAAGAGCAACAGTTCAAGGAATTACTGAAGTCTCTATTGCTCCAAGAAAAGGAGGAAATATGTGGAGTTGAAGAAGAATGGCAGCACCTCAAGATAGGATGTGTGAGGAATACAGAACATATATGTGTCAGAGTCAGGTATGGAAATAAGGTACATAAGGAAACCTGGTGGTGGAATGCAGAAGTCCAAGAAGTCATCAAAAGAAAGAAGGAGCTCAGGAAAACGTGAGAGATAGAAAAGACTGCCCAGGCTAGAAATGAATACTGGTTGACTAACAATGAAGCTACAAAAGGAGATGCTGTAGCAAAGAATAGGATATCAGAGGCACTCTACCAATGTCTGGAAAGTGACTCAGTAGGTGGCACAAGAAACTATAACAGGTTACAAGACAAAGACAGAAGATAAAGAAGATAGTCAGATGGCCTTCATAAGAGATGCCAGCAGCAACTTGATCACCAGTCCACAGGACATCAAAGGCAGATGGAAGGAATATTTCCAGCAGCTTCTGAATGAAGAAAATTCCACAGAAGTTATACAGCCCCAGAAGCAGCCTACAGTGAGAGAAGAAAAGGAGACCACCCTAGACAAAGTATGAACAGCACTTAGGAAAATGAAGTCAGGGAAAACAGCATGCTCAGATGAGGTCACAGCAGATGTGATAAAGATGCTAGGTGAGATGCTAGGTGAGATAGGGGAGAAATAGCTCCTGATGGTAGTCATAGCAGTGTGGAGAAAAAGGCGGATCCCAGATGACTGGACAATAAGCATACTCATCCCAGTGCACAAGAACAAAGGGGACATCTACAACTGTGGGCAATACAGAGGCAACAAGCTCTTATCAAACTGCATGAAAGTTTTGGAGAGGGTGCTCGATAAATGGGTACTTAGAGCAGTAGAAAGTAAAATGGGAGATGAGCAGTTCTGATTCAGATCAGGATGCAGCACAACTAACCCAACGTTTGCAGTGAGACAGATACTTGAGAAGAAGCTAGAGATGAGGAAAGAGTCCAACTGGGCATTCCTAGACTTAGAGAAGGAATATGACAAGATCCCAAGAAAGCTGATGCAGGCTATGTACAAGGGGGTTCATATTACCTTATGAAAAGATAATGTAATCGAACGATCAAAACTTCAAAATGGCAGCATTTCAAAGCTTGTATTGTGGGGGGCTGCACCCACCACGTCCCCTGCTAAATATATATTCCAACTCCAAGAATGCACTACAGTGAGGAAAGGGCAAATATTCCAGTCCTCACTGTACTGCGATCCCACAATGCGATCTTTGAAATGCTGCCATTTTGATGTTTTGATCATTTGATTGTTATCTTTTGATAATGTAATAGGAACCCATGTACAAGGACCCAGTGACTCAAGTATGAACGGTGTTGAGCCTCACAGAGGGGTTCCCAGTATGAGTGGTTCTGCACCAGAGTTCAGCTCTGAGCCCACTGCTGTTCATACCAGTGATAGATTACATTAGCAAACTGGTTGGTGGGGAAAGGTCAACAAAGTTGCTGTATATAGATGACGTTGTATTACAGGCAGACTTTGAGGAAAACTTCAGGAAAGGATAAGGAAATGGAGTGCAAAACTGAAGGCACATGGGATGAAACTAAGCACAGATAAAATAGTGGTAATAGTAGCAAATTGAGGAAATAAAAAGAACTTAAGAATTGAGATAGAAGACAAGATAGTCGAACAGATAAATAGCTTTAAGTATCTGGGAGGGGTGGTTGAGGAGAAGGGAAGTCTGAATGAAGAGGTAAAAGCTACAGTCAGAGGGGCTACAGCCAACTGGCATAGAGTGTCAGGTGTAGTTTATGACAAAATAATGCCAAAGAAGCTAAAAAAGTAAGGTGTACAAGACAGTGGTGCAACAAGTACTACTGTATGGTACAGAAACTTGGGCAGTAAAGGCAGAACTGATGAAGAAGCTAGACGTGATGGAAATGAAGTTCCTGAGAAGGGTGGTAGGATGCACACTGTGGGACAGATGAAGAAATAAGGATATAAGAGCAGAAGCCAAAGTAGATCCAATTGCAGAAAGGATCAAAGAGAACAGATTACAGTGGTTCAGATACATGTTCAGAAAAGCAGAAGGCAAACTGGTGAAGAAGATTTGGGAAAGACAGGAAGAAGATAAGAGGAAATGAGGACTTCCAGCAAAGAGGTCAATGGATTGTGTGAAAGAAGATTTGCTACAGTCAGGCATGACTGATGAAGACAGGAGTGTGGCATTGAAATGAGAGAGATGGTGACAGTTAACAGGATACCCTGACCCCATTTAGAAAATGGGAAAAAGGTGGCTGATGATGATGATGATGATGATGATGATTAGCTTGCCAGTATCTCACAGTAAAGGAAACATGTTCCTCAGATTCAGTGATCTCATGCTACATATGTGTGAGGGCAGAGCCAAAGCTTTGAAGAGTCATGTGGGAAGGATACTAGCTACAAGAAAGTGAAAGCTGGTAATAAATAAAAATCTTTTTTTTTAAGTTGCTGCATAGGTAAGAAACTATTTAAAATGTCATAGTTCAAAATGTTGCCTATCAACAAAAAACTGCATCTTAATTTGTGAAAAATACACCAGTGTTAATTGTTGCTCTGCTTCGGGGATAACTTGTTAAAAAAGTCCTGACAAATTTACAACATATACCTTTTTAATGCAAGAATGCTTACAAATCTGCAGTACAGCACCTATCATCATTACAACAATATCTTACATTTTTCAGTAACACATCAATCTGATGAACTGCACTTATATGCACACTTTGTGCTGTATCTTTGACTATATTTAAATATTGCTGACTTTTTTATATGAGAAATGCATACTATCTCTTTCAGCAGATAGATATTGAATTAACTTCCCTATGGTCTGAACAATAAAAAAGGACTCAGTGCTATGGAGTATAAACAGAATTCTTGCTGACAAAGTTTTGAAATGTCTACTGCAGCTTATTTCAACTAGATTAAACAGAATTTGTAATTTGTTTTTGCATTAGTAAAGGTTAGGAAGGATTTCTTTAACACAAAAGTCATGAAAGTGTTATCAGAACAACTACACTTCAGTAATTTAAAAAAAATATTTCAAATTGTGCCTATTACACTCACAAAATTGAATGTATGGCTTTCTAATCTGACATCTTAAGAACCCTGCCATTGCTATGTTTCTGTTAGTTTATATTGGACTTTATATATGAAAACATGCACACAGGCATTTACATATTAGTTAAAATGTGCTAATTTTGTTTTCTGTTTATACACTTTCCCCGGGATTCACTAATCCTCCGTGTAAGACTAAATAAGTCTTACACAGAAACTGCAGCCTAAGAGGATGATGTCAGCGCACCATGCATATTCATGAGGGCGCACTGACTCAACTCTAAGGCTAACACGGAGCGTGCACGAGTGCAGGGGGCGTGTCAGACTGCCGAGCAGTCCAAAAATCCACGCCCCTGCAAGTCCCACAATCGTGTGATGTAAATGACATGAGCGAGTCCGCTCAAATGTGTACATACACAGCACTACACACACCCACATTCTTAACCCCTGTACAATTATAAAATATAAAATTTAATTTTTTTTTTATTATACCCAAAATAGCTGCCTGTATTTGCGTTGGTTTGCACGGGTTTGCCTATTGCTTAGCTACAGTTAGTGGTTTAGACATAGAAGAGGATAATAAACTACATATATGCAAATTAATCCAAAAAGCAATAGCGTGGTGGTAGAGCCTTCACACAAAGAGGAAGCATTCTTGGTTCGAGTCTCACCACTTCCCTTTCAATTTTCTGTAGGAAATCTGTATAGAAAAATAATTCCTGACATTTATCTTTTAAATTGTAGTAAAAAGCATCGAAATGGCCTATGCAGTAGTGAACGATATTTTATATATATATATATATATATATATATATATATATATATAAGAAGGTGAACTGGTTATGCATATTGATGAATGCATAAGTAACGTATCTTAAGCAATGTGAAGCACTGCTAAGCAAAGTTTACCTGTATTAAGCACATTTAAGTATAATTGCTCATAGCTTATCACTACTTTAACTAGTACAATGGCCTTGTGTGGAGCTGCACATCACTCCAACTAGCGCAAACAAAACATGTTTGCGCATAGCTGTGCACCGCGCTAACTAGCACAATGTCGGGCAACATTCAGCAACATAGAGCAACGTTGGGCAAAGTTGAGCAAAGTCGGCTAAACACAGCCACACCTCCTAGCCAGTCTGGCCAGTAGTAAAATAAAAAGCAATGACAGGCCTTGAACCCAGGATACTGTGCACTATAATCACAATACTGAACCACTAAGCCATGACAGCTTTTGATATTCCCACACTGTCAACACACATATACATACTAATGAAAGTTTACCCAGTGCTAAGCAGGTGTGCTTTGAGCTGAGAATTTTCAAAACTGGCCAATCACAAATAAGTGCGGGATATAAACTCCTCACTAGTAAGATCTGATCATGATGTACATATCCCACCCCCACCCCAGAACAAAGACTACAGTGAAAAACTTTTCGCCTACTGGGTTTATGGAAACCACATCCCAAAATGCTGAATCCTTCATGGCCACAAAGGACATCTCCAAGAATGCATGGATCAAGCAATCCCAACTAAAACCAAGACCTCTCCCACAAGGGAAAATGCCCGTTTGGGGGGACCCCCTATAAACAAACTGTACAGATCAGCACAAGTAAAAAACTCGTTCTCTAAAAACATCTAAAGCAAACTTTGAGAAAAAGATTGCCAAGGATACCAAAGACAATCACAAGGCCTTCTTCAATTATGTCAGAACCTTGGGGAGGAAATTCTCAGATATGCTCTGAGCTAGTACACAATGACAAAAATTCACTGACCCTACTGACATTGCCAACATTCTGGCAGATAGGTTCAGTGCAAATTTCTCCCCTCACCCCCCCCTAAAGATGAAGTTATCCCTGCTGCTGTAACCTACCTGTCATCACAAACACACAGGTGAAATCAGCACTCAACAAGGCAAAAACACAGCATCTATGGGACCCGATGGTATCCCCGGGTTGTTACGTACGAACAAGATGATGACTAAACCCCCCCCTAAGAACTCTATTCAATCTTAGCCTCACTACAGGATATGTACCTGAACACTGGCGCATAGCAACAGTGGTCCCCCACTCCAAAGGGGGAAATTCTACTGACCCTGGTAACTACCGCCCCATAAGTTTGACCAGCCTGGTCTGTAAGGCTATGGAAAGAATCATCATGGAACTCATGATCCCACACAGTTCGGATTTGTAAAGGTGGCTAAGGCCTTTGACACGATACCCTCTGGCATCATTGACAAGCTCAGCAGCCTAAATGTAAATCCATATGTCACAAGATAAAACCAGTCACAAGTGGTGTCCCACAGGGTCAGTCTTGGGTCCACTCCTATTCGCATTTACTGAAGGATTATGGCTGACAAAGTTTGCAGATGACTGCAAACTGGGTGCCATAGTTGATTCACCGCTGAACACACACATCCAAAATGTATAGTCATCCCTTTGGGAAAAACAAAGTACCCACAAATTATCACGAGACAAACCCACCACTTAATCGGAAGAAGTAATCAGAGACCTGGGGACTCAAGTCGGACAGTGACCTTCCCTTTGACAACCATTGCCAAAGTGGTCAGAAAGACATTCTACCTTGCCCATCTCATCATGAAGGGATTCTCATCCAGATCAAAGGAGGGTCATTGTACCTCTATATCCCTCCTTGTCAGGCCCATGATTGAATATAATGCTCCATTTGGGATGTATCTCACCCGGCACATGCAGCAACTGGAGAGACCCCAGAAGTACCTGATTTGTGCCTAACATACAGGGCCATGTCCAACCAGGAATTGATGGACATGCTCCATCTCAAAAATCCAAATCCACCAGAACCACACACGAGCTAAGATTTTGTTCAAGAAAAATCTCGATGCATGGATTTACTAAATAATGGGGTCCCACATGTGTCACTACTAGAGAGGCGAACTATAGTATGGGGTGGTGTAAAGCCATCACTGTTGGCTAGGCTTATAATAAATGCCCCCAGATAGCAGCCTACACTACTATGAAACTATAAACTATGAAATGAGGCATATTTAAGCTCCATAGGTGGGAATTCTTACCATAAGTGGTTGTAGCTCCCACCTACAGGCAGCATGGCTGATGCTGGAGAGGGCTCTCACTTTCGAGCACAATGGTGGGGCATTGAGGAGTCAAAAGTGATGGTTTGGCTCCTCGTCCATAATCATGATGCCAGACTCCTGTAGGGCCAGTTCCAGGGCACTGAATACAAAGCGGAAGCCTGGAACCATCTCGCACATGATCTCACCAGTGCCACAGGTGTTCCCTCAGACTGTTGAGCAGGTCAGACACCACCTCGCAAACCTGAAGAGATGCAAGCAGGACCAACTAAACCAGAGGATACAGGAGGCAAGTGGGATGCAAAATGCCCCACTACTGAGTAGGTAGCCATGGAAAGAAGTATGTAAGAATTGCTATTATAGTCGATATTATGGATAGGTATATGTCTCAATATCACTTCATTTACTTCACAGCTGCAGGTGTTCGTGCTGCGAATCAGCAAGCCTATGCAGATAGGCTGCTAAGGCTGCATCACCAGGCAGGTTACTAATTATTCTGCATGCATTGTTATATAAAATAAGTGAGAGAGCCTGAAAAAAGTGTTGTAGCCTAATAATAAAGGTATAATAAGTCTTGAATAACCTCTCTGCATGTACTGTTATGTAAAATAAGTGAGAGAGCCTGAAAAAGAGTGTTGTAACCCATTAATAAAGGTATAATACATCTTGAATAAGTCTTCTGCATGCACTTTAATATAAAATAAATGAGAGAGCCTCTAGAAAAGTGTGCAATGTAATTAATAAACTTATAATTCCTGGAGTGTGTCCATGTCACTTTCCTCGAAGTGTTCTTGTACTCTTGCATTATAGAAATAGTACTGTTGTATTAAGCGCTGTCAGCCCACACTTGGGTAGGCCCATATAAAGTGGATGAAGGGAGTGCCAGTAGCTGTTAAGCATATATACAGTCCTCAACTGTTGGTTAATGTCTGGCATGTATGCGTTAATCTGGCACATGATTAGCTTGTTATTGTGTTCCCCAGAAATGTCAGTGTGCTGCTAGAAATGTAGGGGGCTGTTAAAATATAATTGATAATGTCACTTGAACACATCCAGATATGTAGATATATAAATATAAATAAAATATATAAATACATAGCAGTAACATCTGCATCCTGGACAGTCTGTATGTCAGATACAGGTCAGGTATATAAAAAACTAGCAAAACCCATTTCACAATTTAACAGACATTGCCTAGTGTAATAATACATGTAGGGGATATATACCTGCAGTGAATATGAATATAGTATAAACTATACGTACATACAAGTTGTTAATGGAGGTATCCTTTTACACCCTACTGTATGTGCATAAATAATGCAATTCCACACATTAATGGGTTTGTCTAATCTCAAAACATTTGTTGGGACATATGTCCTATTGGTTTATAAATTTCTGCATTTACTTTGATGCATGTGCCCTGTTCAAATACCACTATATTGATGGCCTGTTGCCACCAGTCAATTCTGCATGTTGTTGGAATGTCCACTGTTGTTCTATATATGCATGTGTTATGCTTGCTGTTCAACTGTTGGAACTCTGGTGTGTTGGGTTAATGGGAATACTACTGCATGCTGTTACAACTAATTTGGAATGCTGTTGGCTATTAACAACCCATATTGTCATTAAATTCACCTAAACATAGAACATATGGGAAGGCCGGTCCCAGTGGACCCACCTGTCCCACCTCAGCTGGCGATGGCACCTGGCACCAGCAGGTCCAGTGCCCAGCCCGGGACCTCCTCCTCTATTGACCCTGTACCACCTTCAGGTGGAAGCACAGCAGGGGATGGGGATTGTCCCCCCCATGCAAGTGTGGCCAGAGGAGGGCCACCCATCACCCTCCAAACGGTCCAGGCTATGGTGCATAGGGAGATTGAGTGTTCAGTCGCTGATCCTCTATGCCAGCTTGAGGCACATGTGGTGCGACTCATGGGTGAGCCTGCCCCCCCATGCAGCCCCCAGCACAGCCACCCTCTGGGCTGTGAAGGTGCAGTGGTGACTGCCCATGGGTGGGGATCTCAGTCCCACTGTTGCCATCTGTGGGCTCATGGGCTTGTGATTTCCAAACATCCTTCCCTGTCAATGGTGTTCACCCACCACATGTGTCATATTCCACCTCTATATGCATCTTGTTTGTCTTGTCTGTTTACCTCCCCAACCTACCTCCTCAAATATACCCACTTCCCCTACCCCACATTCCACTCTCACCTAAAAAAAAATGGGCAATCTGCTCCCCAAAAAAACTTACACCCCATACATTGCTGCCCATTTTGCACACATGTCCGCTGGACACATAAACTGATATTTAATTGGCAGTACAACATACTTTGTTGTCCTCACCCCTTTCTCAGGGGTGGAAGGATTCAAATTTCCCTCCAAACTTCTAGCATATGCACAGCTGTTGCTGTTAAAGAAATGGGCAGCTATGGATCTTCCCTACACCCATCCTGCACATCCTGAGCTGTTTTCCCTACTGTCTTTCCCTCTTTGTGTCCCTTTTTTCACCACTTTCCTATCTCCTCATTTTCTTTTCTTTCAAAGAAATGAGAGCGGGGGTTAGCGGGAGTAAGCATTTTAAGCAGTAGTTAGCGGGTCTGAGCGAGTGTACACTTGTGTGCACTTAGCTAAGTATTGCTAAGCTTCGCGCAAACATGCACAGACCCACTTACAACTGCTTAAAAGTGCCTTAGTCACCCTGCATGTGAGGGATTTTGTTTTGCTCAGCAGCAAAATAAAACACCACTATCAGTCTCAATCCCCAGACCTTGGACACACTAAACTGCATGAAATACCATTAAGCCGCAGTAGATACACAGCAAGTTGATCCTGAAATATATATATATATATATATATATATATATATCATGCATCAGAATGAGTGAATGTAAATGGAAGATAGGAACGCCATAACACAAAACCTGTTCTGTGGAACTTTACCAGCAGTTGTTGTGGAATTGCATTACATGACTGTGATAACAGAACCAGACATTCTAGCAGTAAATAATGTTACAGCAGCACTTTACAACCCCCACACAGTATCATAGCAGGACAATCCCCACCCAAACATACAAAATATCTGTGTGTTCAGGGTCCAGCAAGGATGTAGGTAGGCATACTCAGTACTGGAATTGTCCAGTTTTCATGAGCATCCTGTGCTAATGTCAACAATAAAAGAGCACCAACTGTGCAGAAGTAAGTACATTAATATTCACAGTATAGCAGTTCACAAACAGTGCATGTGCCAAATGAATACATCTGAATAACTATGTATGTATGGCAGCTAAATGTATAAGTAGAAAAGAAACTACATACTCTCATGTATCTTGTGTTAGCATTTGTAGGGGTGAATACAATTCTACACTGACAACTGTGTACTGGAAGTGGCAACATTCTGGTCTGAGTACAACATTCAAATCACTGGCTACAGCCCTAGCTTCAGATATAAGAAGTATACCAACCTTCTGACTTACACAACGGTGTCCACAGCAAACAAGAATGGTCCCCACTTTGGAAAGTTGAAAGGGCTACACCTACCTGACCTAGCAATTTATAGCATTGAGTTGCTATGACAGTGAGTACTGCAATTACCACACAGCAGGCTGCATGCAATTACCAAATGGTGGCCACCAATTGGTGCAGAGGCCATCACATGCACATGTGCAGATACTATAAAAGCAGGCTGTACTTGCTGTCCACACATGCAATCATTTCATTGCAGCTATGGAGAGAGAGAGAGAGAGAGAGAGAGAGAAAGAGAGACACAGAGACACAGACAGACAGACACTGACAACAGCAACAGCATCAGCAAAAAAAAAAATAAGATATTAAAAAATATATATATTAAAAAAAATTAAGATATAAAAAAAAATACAAAACACACGGAACTGACAAATACAAACACATACAAATGAAAGGTATGTAACAGATATGTATTTACTGGCATGTAGTAGATGTTTTTGAAGAGTACTCTATATACTTTGAATCATCCATATGTGGCAGCAGTACGTATCTATGCACAGATGCCCTGCATAACTACTGCCATGCAGAAATCAGTGTGTAGCTGTGTGCAGTGGGATATGACTGTGACATATGTAGTTCAGCATTAAATGTCAAACATCTGATCCATGTTATCTGTGTTCTGTACAGTAGTGTGTACAATGTCTGTTTGGGGGAGTAGCACATACAGTTATATAAACATGGATGTGACAGAGTAACAAATACATGATAGTCATATTAACATGTAGTTTAGCATTGGCAACAGCTGTACCAAACTAGTATGCTAATCTAGCATTTGCAGCTATATATACGCCCTCTAATATTACTGTGTGCTCACATGTGACACCTGTTCATGTTGCAGCAAGGCCCAACAGGTCAGCTGTGAGGTCCACAGACTTACAACAGTGTGGACCTTGTGTGTATGGCACACACATATGGAGAGATCTGTCTGTGTCACATATATTAGCATCTATACATGTGCATAGAGCGAGGAACATACTGCAACTGTTAGTGAAGGGTGGACATATATATGTTGGTGAAGGTTGTTATGTGCATATTTCTATGTAGGTT
Source organism: Protopterus annectens (assembly GCF_019279795.1). Taxonomy (NCBI): domain Eukaryota; kingdom Metazoa; phylum Chordata; order Ceratodontiformes; family Protopteridae; genus Protopterus; species Protopterus annectens. The sequence continues at coordinate 1,905,668,851 of NC_056726.1, forward strand.
GTAGTGGGTGGCAAACAAGACAGCATACAATGCTGGTATATGACATGTGGTGGTTAAACGCTGTGGGTATGATTTGTCAGGTTTGTAGTGTTGCAGCCAGTGAGGCCTGCTAAAGCTACATGGGCTGAGAACACCTTCAATGCATTCCGCACAACACTGTGCAATATTATTACATAACAGTATACCTCACAACCTTTGCATAATCAATATTCCCACCATGAAAGGTGGACTGTATATTTGCCTATATGTATATCTATATGTACACCAATGGATGTTTATATGTATATGTGTGTGTGAGTGTGTGTGTGTGTGTGTGTGTGTGTGTGTGTGTGTGTGTGTGTGTGTGTGTGTGTGTGTGTGTGTGTATATATATATATATATATATATATATATATATATATATATATATATATATATATATATATATATATATATATATATATATATATATATATATATATATATATATATATATGCATATATATATATATATATATATATATATATATATATATATATATAGAGAGAGAGAGAGGGTCATATTTACTGCGACAGATGCCTGGTGACTGCTGTAAGATTGCAAACCCACAGTAGCAATGCCACAGTTGTTGCCACTGACAAACTGTCTAATATCATTTTAGGTCCCTCTGGTGTGAAAGCATGGCAGCACACTCATGCTGGTGAGTGTGTTCTACTTTTAATATTGCATGGTATATTTGCATGTCATAGGTGAGGTGTAGGACATGTACACATAACACACCTATGCATAATGCATGCTGTGCATGTTTGCTGTGAGACTATGCACATCCCAGTAACGTGTGTAGCTGCCTCAAACACATGCAATACACAGTGCATCCCACACAATTGTGGCAAAACTGTAGTGGACATTGGATTGGCAGAGTTGATACACATGCACACAACATACACAACATTGTCATACGCAGTACATGCTAATATGCTACACATGGCATATTCAGACACCCGCTGTAAGGTCACACTCCAGTATCCCAAATGTCATCCACACAGCACACATAATATATCTGAGGGGTAGGGGTCTATCATGGGGCTGTGCGACACTCTGCAACACATAACACATTCATGTTAGGCAATGCTCCCTATTGGGCACCTTGCAAACCCATGTAACAACTGGTTGTGAAATGGTGAATGTAGCCATGGTACTGCAGTTCAGGTACAGCATGCTAGGTACCAGTCTGGCACACATTAGTAGCCTTGAGTGACCACATGATGCTGCATGATGATGGCTCATGGTACTACACCCCATCCAGTTACAGTAACCACAGTACTACACATAGCATTCATTGCTATGCACCTCACTGTTATGTGTGTGCAAACATATGCACCTATACACAATATGCATAGCAATCACCATTTGTACAAAGTGACACATAAATGTCTTGTAATGCTATGGAGTGTATAGGTCACATGACACACATTGGGTATGTGTGATGTTTAATGTTGCAGTTGTGTTGTAGCATGCCATGTCATGGCTGGCACTGGCATGTACACAATATGTCCTACATTCACCATAACCACTGTACAATGGCTATGCTGAGCAATGGTATTCCATCAGGTATACATGCACCACTCATCCTGTGTGTATACATAGCATGCATGGGCTAAACCTGTGTCCACAATTATCTGCTAAAGACACAGATGCTCTAATCAGAAATGGATAACTATATGACACAGATACACATCCAGCCATGGTATGTATACCTGTGAGTGATAGTGTACAGGACATTGCAGAGCTTTCAATATTTGCACAGCAATGTTGTGTCCATGTACACATTGCATTCCAGGGTGAGGCCAATCACTGAACAACAACAACAACACACATGCATCAGAGCCATGTATACTGTTATTAGCAAGGGCTGTCTACACCCACACTGCATGCTGTTAAGCAACTCACGTCCTACATGCTGACACATGTGATATGACTGTTTGGCTTGTGATACTGTACCCCACCATCAACCACTATTGAGTATGTTCTGGATTGCTGGTGGTGTGTGTGTGTGTGTGTGTGTGTGTGTGTGTGTGTGTGTGTGTGTGTGTGTGTGTATGTGTCTGTCTGTTTAAGTGAGGAGTGTATTCGTGTGCATGTGTGCATGTGTTCATGTGTTCATGTGTGCATGTGTTCATGTGTTCATGTGTGCATGTGCTCTGACATCATGTACATGTCATAAAGTGTGTTTCCTGTCTTCCTCTCACAGCTGCTGAGGTTGGGCTGGTTCACTGCAGCAGGGAACATGATTTCACTGAGCAAAATAGTGATGATGAGGATAGGTGTGTTGAGGCACAGGCATGTTTGCCAGAGTCTGTCATTGGGTCACCAGTCGACAGAACACAAGTTTCCACCCCATCCATGCACACAGTCATACTGCCAAAACATCCATCACTAATGCCCTTAGCTGAGGGACAGTGTCCAGTCGGCATTGACCAGGACTGTGTGGTATCTATGGCACATGCATCCCAACACAGCAGCCATACCCAGATGTCTGGAAGGGTACCACATAGGCAGATGTCCAGGGGATCTCGTCAGAGCACTGCTGCTCATCATGCCCCTGGCAGACGTGCGACAGGTCTTACAACCTCACGCATGTTCCAGGCTGTCATGGAGGCACAGGCACATATGGAACGGTACACCAGACAGGGACTAAGGGCACATCCGTAATTACACTGAGGTCACTGATAGATGTTGGGGTGAGACATTAGATGTCCTCCGCAATGTCATGTCCATGTGTCAGGACAGTGTGGGAAGGTTGAGACAAAGATGTGGACGTATGCCAGCAACATCAGCAGCTGGCAGTCGCAGCGGATGTCCCTCAAGCCACAGCTGCTCCCGTAGAGCCAGTACCAGCCCCAGCAATGTTGGGGGTGGGCTGTCCATAGACCATCCTAGAAGACCATGTGCACGTGGCTCTGGACATTCCCAGCAGGGACCTGGGTCCAGTGTACATCTGTCCACCTCTGAGGATTGTACCCAGTTTGGCTTAGTACCTGATACTGTCAGTAGCACACCTGCGAGGCACAGGTACCGTGTCTGTGTCCAGAGATGGTGATCTGTAAAGCCTGGCAGGTACAGTCTGTGGTTCTCCCACAAATCCCCGTATATGGCATCCACATGGTGGAACTGTGTGCATGCAGACACGCACACACATAAAACAGACACCTAGGTCTAACACATACCCGCACATATTACATCAACATTGGCCCATAGCAGTACTCTTGGCCCTCACACACACACAGACACACACACACACACACACACACACACACACACACACACACACACACACACACACACACACACACACACACACACATACATGTTGATTGTATGGCTCAATGTAGGCCTCTGGCAAACCAACAACACACCCTGTGCATATGATGAAACCTGTGCGACCTCCTGTCATCTTTAACACTGATGCAGGAACAGGCTACTATGGTGCTGATGCACAGAGTGACTTCACAGCAGTATAGCAATGTTAGCATGTTGTCAGCAGTAGAGTGTAATGATATCCTTGAAGGTGTAGCTGAGCAGGCATGATGTATTAAAGCTATGATTGTCAATGTAGTATTGTTTACACCAGTGTTAGTTCCAATAGTGTATCGTCTGCCCACATGCCACTTGGCTGATGTGTGTAGTATTGGCAGCATGTGTTAGAGAGTGGACAGTGCGTGTGGGATGTGTGTTGCACAGATTTGCAGGTGTACATTTGTGAACATAGTGGAGGTGCACTGTCTGCATGTACGTGCATAGTGGACACATGGGCAGGGTGACATGCCCTGTGTTACACAGTAACACTCCATAGTTTCTATCGGTGGCCAGTATGCATTGTACTACACACATTTTGAAACTTGAGTACACATGTGTGTATGACATGATTTGACACTGTGCTGTGGGTGGTACTGTTACTATCTGTCATTGTTTTGCATTCTGGTAGTATACATAACCTCAACAGCCTGACCATAAAAAATCATTAGATGATGTCTTGACAACTGACACACAGATGTAGGACACACAGTAACATTTGGATCCTTCAGGTACTATACTATGCCAGTAATCAGTGGTATTCACCTGCACCCATTCCTGAGACCACTCCTGTTTGCCATATAGCTCTTTTAGGTACAAGCAATCACAGTAGGGATATGTCCGTCCATGTCTGGAAATGCATACTGTGGCCTATAATGCATTCTCCAGATGACACACACATCCTCCACAAGGGTATCATACAAACAGATACCTGTTGTCAAACCCATGCTGTAAAGCTATAAGCCAACCAGAGCATAGTCATCCACCTTTACGAAACATAGTATCCCCACAGTACCACATAGGTAGTAGCCACCAACATGTTGAACAGGTACCGATGTGTACATGCAGCCAAGTGTTACGTCATCTCTACTTTGGTAATCACATTTCAAAAGGTATTTAGAAATACCTCGCTGGATCACATAAGCAATAAGTGGTCTGCATGCATATCCACAAAGGTTGTTGTGCACCTATAATGAATAGCCATCATTGACAGACTTTGCTGCATTTGAACAGGTCTATAATATACTTCAGCCATAAACCCTCACTCCCACAATTCAATAGAAACCGTAATGAGTGTGTGTGACATGGATGACCTAGGCCAGGGATCACTGCAGTGGCTGGCCTTGTCACAAGCATACAGATGTAACCTGAGGTCTGGAAAGTGGCAGCACACTCTGGCAAAGATGACAGATGTGTTCATGGAGAAAGCAGGGTTCCCACCTATGAAATAATTGAGGTCACATGTACGTATATGTATTTGCCACACAGCTACCTGACATGTGCAATGCACATACTGTTGTCATACTGTAGTAAAAGCAAAACCCACAACATATTGACCAACAATGTCACACACATAGAGAACCCACACACTCACCAAGTGCAGGTTTACAAACCCTACCTAATGTCTTCATGATACTAGAGGAGTATGCATTAACATGACGCGCTATACACATTACCGGGAGTCCTTTTTTCCACATGTTATATTTGTAGGATGGTGACATCATCAGACTTGAGAAAGATTTGTATACCACTTTTAAGGTGTTTTACTACTCTCCAAAAAGGCTGCTCATCGCCAAAGAGAGCACACACATACACTTGTCAAGTGCAAGATTCAAACCCCTACTTAACGATACTACAGGAGTACATATTAACATGACGCGCTATACACATTACTGGGAGTTTTCTTTTCCACAGGTATATTTGTAGAATGGTGACATCATCAGACTTGAGAAAGATTTGTACACCACTTTTAAGGTGTTTTACTACTCTCTAAAAAGGTTGTGCCTCTCCAAGGAGATCACATACATATACACACTTATCAAGTGCAGGATTCAAACTCCTACCTAACTACTTCATGATACTACAGGAGTACGCATTAACACAACATGCTATACACATTACTGGGAGCTCTGCTTTCCACAGGTATATTTGTAGGATGGTGACATCATCAGACTTGAGAAAGATTTGTACACCACTTTTAAGTTGTTTTACTACTCTCCAAAAAGGTTGCACCTCTCCAAGGGGATCACACACACTTGTCAAGTGCAGGATTCAAACTCCTACCTAATTACTTCATGATATTACAAGAACACACATTAACACGATGCGCTATACACATTACTGGGAGTTCTTTTTTTCCACAGGTATATTTGTAGGATGGTGACATCATCAGACTAGACAAAGTGGGTTACATTAGGTGGGCTACATAGAAGGAATGTCTAAATACTTTGGCCATGTGATCATCAAAGGAGAGTTTACTATCTACCTGTGTCCCCAGGGCTATAATGACTTTCTCTGTACATACCGGATTACCACCTATGTGTTAATTTGTGTGCACTTTGTTTTATCCAAAGGGGATGACTATGCATTCTTTGGCATTCTGCTTGAGGGCATTGTTTTGACTCCAGGTATCTGTCTCTGTAAGATCCTTCTGGAGGATGTCTGTGTCAGCTGTAGAGTCGATTATGAACCACAGTTAGCAGTCATCTGCAAACCTCTTCAGCCATACTCCTCCCATGCTTGCCTGTACCTCTGAGCAGTATCTACTGAACAGGTTTGGTCCCAGGACCAAGACCTGTGTGATGCCATTTGTGACTGGTTTAGAGTCGGACATGGCACCCGCAACCCTGAACATGTGTGTTTGATCTGTGAGCCACTTGGCCACCCATCCTGTGACATAGCTGTTAATGTTCAAGCTGGTAAGCTTGTCCATGATGACAGAGTGGGGAATGGTGTAGAAAGTCCTTAGAGAGGTCCAGTTGGGCTGTGTGGACTACTTTCACCTCCATCTATGTCCTTGGTAACTGTTTCAAATAAGTCAACTAGGTTTAGGAGGCAGGCTCTGCCTTTAACAAGGCCAAGTTGGGTAGAGTCTAGTGTCTGGAGGTCCCCAATGTCTCTGTTTATGGGTTCCATGATAATTTGCTCCATAGCTTTGCAGACCAGGCTGAGTAGACCTATAGGGCAATGGTTTCCAGGTTCTGTTACGGCACCCCCTTTGTGGAGCTGGATGACTGTTGGTGTATGCCATTATTTGGGTACATAGCCTGTGATACAATTGAGTCTGGACAGTGAATGTAGGTGAGGGTGTAGTTCCTTTTGGGGCTGGTGTAAGATGCAGCCTGGGACACCATCCAGTCCCATTGATGCTGTGTTCTTAGCTTTGGAAAGGGCTGTCTTTACCTGCATGTCCATGAAGTCTGAGGCTCTGCATTCTTCTGGGATGGACACAGGTCCTTTTGGGGGTGATGGGGGGAGTTTGCACTGAAACTGTCCCCCAGGATGTGGGCAATGTAAGTTGGTTCAGTGTATTTCTTGCCATTTTTCAGTAGCTGACAGCATATTTTGAAGTTGCCACCTACATGTTTGGTATAGCTAACAAAGGCTTTGTGGTTGTTATTCTTACATTCCTTGGCAATTTGTCTTTAGAAACTGGCCTTGGATTATTTTATGAGCAATCATTGTTTCTTCTTAATAATCATCAGTGATGCCTTTCCTTTTGTGAAGTTTGCTCTATCATGTGTTCGTTTCCTCCTGCTGTTGTCTAGCTTATTTATGGGTGACGATCACCAGAATGGTTTCTTATTTTTGGAGTGGAGTAGTGCATCTTGGTTTTATTTGGGATGTCTCGATCAATGCATCCCTGTAGATGCTCATAGGATGCACTTGTAAATTATTTGGCAGATTGTATGGCATTATCCTATAGCAAGGGGGCATTCAAACTTTCCACTTTGGTCTTGGGAAGTGTGCAGTTTGCTTTTGAAAATGTCTTCACAGTGGTTTCATTGACTGAGGGGGGGGGGGCAGGATGTGGATGTCTGGTGTGATTACTTTATGATCTGATATTACCAGTGAGGGGTTTATCTCTGTTGTGTTACACTGGTAACCCATGTTGGTGATGATCAGGTCCAGTATGTTGTCACCTCTAGACCAGCTGTTCCAGGGTGTTTGAATTTTTAAACTCTAGAAAACCTTGGGCAAAGGACGTTGTACATGAGTAATTCTCCCACTCAATGTTTGGGTAGTTGTAATCTCCTCATATAATGGTGTTTGATAGTACCTTTGTATTTTCCACTGTTCTCAGGACTACTGAGTGAGGTTCCTGAGACAAGGTAGGTGATCTGTAGCAGGCTACAATCTGATAAGCAGCTTTGCCCAATTTTAGTTGCACTTGCATGGTCTCCAAGGCCTCATGCTGTGCCACTAACCTGTAGGTGTGGGTATCCATAAGGTAAATGGATACACCCCTTCCTTTGGTATTTCACTTGTGGTTTTGGGTCTGAAGATCAGAGGGAATGTGAGTGATTTATGTGGAGCATGTCCAACAGCTCGGTGTTTGACATAGCTTTGTATGTTAGGCAGAGAACACCTCTGAGTAGGTGATATGCAAGGGAGTACGGCTGGAACATTTTGAGATGGTCTGTGTATGGCATGTATTTCAGGCTGCTAATGCTCTTTGTGAGGTATTGCTGCAGCCTTTCCAGTTGTTGTAGTTGTCTTGTGAGGTACATAGCAAAAGGAGTGTTGTACTCTATTATGGTTCTAGTGAGTGATGACTAGAGGGGAACAATGTACTCTTCTATTCTGCATGAGACACCTTTTGTGATGAGGTGTGCCACATAGGAGGATTTCCTGACTACTGTGGGGATGTGATTATCACAGTTGTGTCCACTGTCCACCTGTGACCCAAGGTCTCTTGTCACACTTTCAGTGTTAAGTATACTACCACCTATGTTGTAGTTCATGGCTACAGAGACTTTAACAAAGGTGATGACAATGCACATTTTGGCATTGAGTTTGAGCCCATGGCTTTGACAACAGCCATCTGTCTCAGTGAGGCCCTTTTGTAGGATGTCCACATCTTTAGTGTTTACTATTATGGCTCCTAGTTTGCAGTCATCTGGAAACTTCAGTAGCCACAGACCTTCTATGTTAAAGTTTTCTACAGGGAAGTAGATACTAAACAGGACAAGACCAAGGACTGCACCCTGTGGTACTGCACTCATTACTGGTCCAAAGTCATACATGGAGTCTGCTACTTTCACAGTGTGTGTTCTGTCAGTAAGCCTGTTGGCAACCCATCTTGTGACATAGCAGTTTATACCTTGTTTAGTGGCTTTATCTATATTTACAGAGTGTGGGTGGTGTTGTAAGCCATGGCAGGATCTACATAGGCTGTGCGAACCACCTTACCCTTGTCTATGGTTCTGCTGACTGCTTCAATGTCATCTATCAGGTTTAGGAGACATGATCTGCATTTTACAAACCCAACATGGTTGTGGTCCAGGGTTTGGGGATTACAAATGTATTCTTTTATAAGTTGTATGATGATACATTCCATGGCCTTGAAGGGCAGGCTCATCAGGCTAATGGGGCACTAGTTCTTGGGGTCCATGGTGTCTTCACCCTTGTGTAGTGGGATAACCGTTGCTGTGCACCATTCAGCTGGCACAAAGCCTGAGGTGTGGCTATGACTAAATATGGTATGTCGGTGTGGTGCCTGCTTGTTCTGTGGTTTGTGTAGAACACAGCCTGGGAGGTTATCCGGTCCCATGGCTGCTGTGATACTGGCTTTGGATAGTGTTTTTTACCTGTGCAGCCATGATGACAGCAACTTTGCAGTCTTCCATTATAGTGATGTGCTCTTTCATGGGTGAGAGGGGGGTAAAGTTAACACTGATCCTATCTGCCAGGATGTTGGCAATATCAGTTGGGTCTGTATATTTAGTGCCATTGAGCTGTAACTCAGAACAGATCTGAGTGTTGCCATGACATGGACCTGTCTGTTGTGCAGAGATCTCCTGAGTAGACAGTATGAAACAGAGTACAGATTGGGTTAAATTCAGTCTTGCTGCACTGGGCAACTGTTTGAGGCCACCAATCCTCTTGTTGAAGTACTTCAGTGGTCTTTCCAGCTGATGATGGTGCCTAGTCAGATTCATCACAACTGTGTTGTTGTACTCTGTGATGGGTCTGATGACTGATGAGTAGAGGGAACCTTTTTTGACCTACATGCACAGACCTTGGCAGGTTGTGTGAACACATAGCATGATTTTCTGAGCACTTTGTGAATGTGTATCTGGAAGTAGAGATGACTAACCACATTTCTCCATAGATCCCTTATTATCACCTCCATATTTAGCCTGTGTGTGAGCATGCCCAGTATGACCTTTCAGTATGTTGTTGCCTGACATTTGCTTTATTTAAGTGTGTGAGCATGCCCAGTATGACCTTTCAGTGTGATGCTGAATGAAATCCACTACATAGTTCATAGTTCATAGTTCATAGTTTTAGTACTAAGCTAACTGCCCTTGCGAGCCATTTTAAGCCTAGCCAATTATCCCTTGTGAGACTCTCCTGCTGCCTTGTGTGTGTTTGTAAGGCACACCTTAGCCCAGCCAAGCCCCTCCCAACCCACCCTTAAGCCACCCTCCCAACCCAACATTTGTTGAAGTGTGTGAGCACGGCCGCTATAGACATTTATACTATATATGTGTGGAAAATCAAGTTGTATTTTTACAGCAGGGCTCACCTTTGTGTCATAAATCAACAGGGATCATGCTGTGCCTCAGGGCTTCCATGAGACACTTTGCATAGACTTATCAACACTTCTACATACGGGGGTACAGCTATTCTTTGTACATTTCTACCCAGGGGCACACCTGATTGTTACTGTGGGTGTACATAGGATGAGGGGTTCACCTGACATTTATACACATTTTCTAGGCCTGCACTGCTATGTAAGGTACTCCATTTCAGTCTGTACTGTTGCCTATCATACTGGCTTGAGGCATACTACTGTACTATAGATCTTAGCATCCACTGTCACGTATATTAGATTGCGACATCATAGCCTACCCAACCAACATCACACCACCTGGCCTGCTGTTCTCTGTCTGCATAGGCCTGTGGGGGAGGTTACCCATGTGCCTCTTTAGGGGTAGGCTACAGCATTTCTTTGTGTTTGCATTAGAGTACAATTGTCCTGCTGTGTCTGTGCCAGGGAAATGCTGTCATGGCTTAGTGGTTCAGTATTGTGACTATAGTGCACAGTATCCTGGGTTCGAGCCATATCACTGCTTTTTATTATCATGCTGGGCAGACCAGACTGCTTAAGGAAAAGTAAAGCAGATTTGAGCATGTTTACCTGACTTTGCTCAACTTTGCCTGACTTTGCCCGACCTTGCCCAACATTGCTCAACGTTGCCCGACGTTGCACTAGTTAGTGCGGGCAATTTTGTTTACATATACTAAATAGTGGTAAAAGCTGCTTAGCACTGCTTTATATTGCTTAAAACATGGCAATCATGCCTCAGGTGGTGCTGCAGGGCTGCCTATGTTGGATGCACATAGTACACTCCCTATACATGTGTGAAAACAGGTAGTGTCAAGTTAGGCATCCCTTTTATTTTATGTGCGAGTCAGAGAGAGGTATCATTTCCAGGGTTCCTACTAAGCCAGTGTATGTGCTATACGTTGCCTCTTTGCCAAGGCCAAGGCATACTGGGCACGCCTCCTTCTGCCTACTGGGGCAGGCTCAGGTTGTTCCTCCTTCGAGTCACACTGTGCCTGTGCAGGCCTTGGCAATGGTGGGGGGCTGTTTGGCCCTGCCCCATGCTGTTCCTGCTGCAACTGTTTTCACAGGATCATATTGTGTAGCATGGCACATACCATGACAATTTGGGTACATGTAGTTTGTGAGTACTGCAAGGCTCCACCAGATGTGTCCAGGCACAGGAACCATGACTTGAGCATCCCAAACACACGCTCGATTACATTTCATGTTTGTGCGTGTGCCTCATTATGGAGTTCTTGTTCAGGTGTGTGTGCATTTCTGATCAGTGTCATCAGCCACGGCTCCAGTGCGTATCCAGCAGCCCCCACTAGGTGACCATCAGGGATGTCCCCATTGGCAAATGTCTGGTACAGCTGCATCAGATGCCATATATGGGTATCGTGGTAGCTTCCATGGCAGCCAGCACACACATTCAGTATTATCCCCTGGGTATCGCACACGACCTGGCAGTTGATGGAGTGGACATCCTTGTGGTTGATGAAGGCTCTACTCTGCTCACCAGCTGGTGTTTTGATGTGTATGTGCATGCAGTCAATTGCACCCACTACCTCAGGGTATTCCGCTATTTGCTGGAAGTGACGCATATTGCTGGCCAGTGCCTCATGGGAATTGGGGAAATATACATGATCACCGACATGTGCTGACATGGCATTCAGGAATTGGTGCAGTACCCTGGATGCTGATGCCTGTGAAATCCCCATCATATCACCAGTTGGTCTCTGGAAGGTACCTGTTGCTAGTATTCTTAGCCCAACATATACCTTGGTTTCCACTGGGATGGGTTCCCCTCTGTTGGTTCTGTCTGTGAGGCGTGGTCTGCACAGCTCAACAATTTGCTGCAGGAGGTCTCTGTCCACTCTATAGTGCTCCACTATCTCCAGCTCATGTAGCCTCTGGTAGGTTACCCTGGGTCTGTACACTCTTCTCCATCTCCTCACTGTGGGTTACTCAGCAGCATTCGCAATGGCACCACCCTCAGCATATTGCACATGTTGCCTTATAATAGCAATGGCAGCCCCTAAAGTTTTTTGTCTGAGTTAAGCTTTTTAAGTTTTCACTTCTCTTTGTAGACTGCAGTGTTGCAGTGTTTCTGAGAAAAACATGGGGGAATGTTGTTTCCAGAGTTTTAAGTGCTATGCTGGGCTGGGCTAGTGTACTGCTTGTGTAATTGGCTGATTCTGATTGATTCCACCTGGCAGCTCTGCTAGTTCTCCTTGGTTAACTTCCTACTACTTCTTTTCTTTCCTTTTCCCTTTCTGTTTCCACAGGGGGCAGCGCCGCGCAAACAAGCGAAAACACGTGCACACGCGCACACACAGGCTTACACAGGCTTACATGGGTGCACACACGCACACACAGGCTTAGATGGGTTTACAGGTGCGCACACGCACGCACACAGTGTAAGCATCTTTGCAAGAAACTTTTGTGATATCCACACCATACACCTTCGGTTTCTGGGTTTCAGTTAAGACAACTGTAGACACGCCTCTTCCAGTCCTGAGTAACTCACAGCAAACACATGCCACTCTGCTCCAATCAGCTTACAGTCTTTGATACATACCCCCTCATGATGTCACCTATCTTCTACTCTACTACTCCCCTAATCCTACACTGACACTATAGGGACATGGTTCACATGGCAGGGAAAATTGGAATTCACTATCCTTATCCTCATTTGCATAGGATTGCCTACTAATGCTTGGTTACATCTCTCAAACTGAGCTTCCTCCCCCCTTAGCAAGCACTACTCAGTAGCCATGTTGTCTTCAGCCTGCCATTCACCTGCATGGCAGAGGAATATTTTAATAAAATGCCTATTTTTGCCTTTTTTGATTTTATTTTCTGGTTTTATAGTGCTGCACGTTTGTGTAGTGCTGCGCTATGCTTAAACATCGGAGATCAGTGAAAAAAAAATATTTATTTTTAATATTTTGCAACAGATAAAAATGCCAATGGCCTTATATTTGGCCACTGGCATGCTTCCTCAACTGGATGCATCCTTTATTTGGAGCTGTAATAGCTCCGTTTTGCTATTTGCAGAACAGCACTCCGTTACCAACAGAGTACATTTCTGCAAATAATTCTACTCTTACTCGGACGGGTTAGTGTTTCCTGAATCGCAAATTTACCTCATTTGCATAGCTTTCAGCAGCAAATGAGGTAATTTGCATAACATAACAATGTCTGTGCAAGAGTAGTTTTAGGCGATCTCATGCACGCCCCTGCCAGCTGTTGCTGGATCTCTCGGCAGACATATTGGATGCCTGGAGTCTTACTCTACTCTTAGACTCCGTGCAAACTTTCGTGAATCCGGCTCTTTTCCTTATTTATATATTTTTTTCATGAGTGTATATTAGTTATAGTGCAAGCACTTGTATTTTACTAGCTAAAGGCTGATTTGCTAGTTGTGACTTGGTCGACGACATGACAAGTGACCAGCCTTGTGCTAACCTAATAGTAGTCAGCAATATGCCCTTCTCAGACCACTAGCTTTAAACATTTTTAGTTTTTTTTTTTTTTTTTTTTTACAGCTGGGGGGGCTGCAGTCCAATAGCATGAGCCACCCTGTCGACATGAGAAGTGACCAGCTTTGCTCTAACCTAATACTAGTCAGCAATATGTTCTTCTCAGACCATTAACTTTAAACTTAAAGTCCCACCCTGTCCCTAACATTAAACTCAAACTTCTTGTCCTAACCCTAACTGTAAAACTTCCACTCATTCCCTAAACCTAAATTTCCACCTAATTCCCTTAACCTAAGCTCCTCAGTTTCTCCTTAATTCTGAACTCCCCAATTGCTCCATAATCCTAAATTTCCCATTCACTGCCTAAAATGAAATTCCTTCATCATTCTCTAAACCTAATCTTCCTGATCATTCCCTAACCATACATTTCCCTACCACACCCTAAATGTAAATTCCTAGATTGCTGTCTAAGACTAAGTTCTCAGATCACTCCTTAATCCTAAACTACCCTCCCTCTCACTAAACCTAAACTCCCCTCCTGCTCTCTAAATCTGGATTCCCCTTCCACTCACTGCATAAACCTTATCCCAAACCCCTTTACCTAATGCTAAGCCACCTAAAGCCTCCATTTGGCTACTAAACATAGAAGCAAAATTCCAGTCCCATCCACTCCTTCATTACAACTGCTGAATTGACATAAGTCACACTCAAAGATGCGTTTCAGTGGTGACCTGCATCTTTACTGTCTCTCCAGTTCTGCTGCATCAGGCCTAAATACATATTCAAGTCTGTGCATGAATGGCAGTCCCTGTAATCTGAGAGCCAAATGAGATCCTGACTAAAGGACTGTAGTATGTGAAGAGCAGGTACTCCAGCAGCTGCAGTAGACATGTGTACATGTACTTTTGGATGTATTTCAGTGCATCCTTTGTTTAGTTGTGCAAATATAGCTGTGTTAATTAGACTGTGCAAAAGTATAAACATATATCTAAATCTTTTTATATTCAGCAGCCTGTCATGGCTGAAACATTGCCTTATGCTTTGTACTTCTTACGTCTTAGAAACATACCATATTCTTGTCATCTTTTTTTCAGATCATGTGTTGATAGTCATGCCTCCATAACCACTGTGTGAGTATATGGTACATTTTAGCATCTTGGTTACTAGCTGACATACAGGTGTTTTGCTGCCATTTGTGGCATCATGCACAGCATAAGTATTTATTGCAGTCTTAATCACTGTGGCATATGTGTGCATGCTGATGGGTTTTTTTTCTCTCTAAATCTATTACAGGCTGTAGGGCAATATGTTTGGCTACACCCATTTCAGTCACAGTGTACTTGGTGTCTGTGTTTTTTTCTGTGGGGGTGCAGTACCAGTTTGTGACATGAATCTCAGCAAATATTCTTAGATCCTTTGGGTATATACATTATGCAAAGCATAACTCTGTTTGTGTATCCACTTCAAGGTGAAGACACTACTATGTACTCTATGGGCTGCAATTACAATCCTAACTGTGTCAGTGTATTCCTTTTGCAATTAATTGCTACCAATACTTCTTTCAGATGCTGTCACAATTGCTACCTGCATTGGGCATAACATTATGGAGATTTGGCATGTACATTAAGAACAATATATCATAGGAACAATAGTAGGCAAGTGATTACAGAGTTCATAAGATGTCTAGCCATCGGCACTTTTAAGTAGACACCCTTAAAATTTTTGCCTCACTTTTCAAATACTTAATAAAGCTTTCTTCCCAGATTTAGCAGGACTATACATGTTAACCCATATGTGAATTTGTCTCTTCATCCATAATGGTGCAAGCTATTTGCATTTGAAGAATCAGCCCGTACCACTTCACACAGCTAACTCTGTACACAGCTAAGGGATCTGACATCTCATCTATTTACTTTGCCACAAAGATATTTAATCATACTGATACAAAATGACTGTTAAGTATTAAATCCTTCATTGCCCTATTCTTAACTCATATCAAATGGTCTCTTTTTCCATGCTGCCCAGCTATAGTAGCGTTTTCTAAATAGCCTCTTAGGATGCACTGCTCTGCATGTAACAAAATGATTGAGTGTCTCAGCAACCTCTGCATTGATATTACTATATTCTTGCCCCTTTCAAACACCTTATTCATTAAAGCCTGTAATATTCTCAACTTTGCCAAAGGCAGATAGAAGTACCAGCCCTTGAGGTCTGTAGTGATCCTCAAGAAATTCAAAGTGTGAGCTGTTCTTACTATTTGGTAACACTATTGGAAGGCCCAGGATTCTCATAAATATACTTAAAAGCTAATGTCCTCTTGAGTTCCCTTTGTTTCATTTTCCCTAGAAACAAGAAGTCATCTCTGCAATGTATCATTCACATCCCCAGTTTGTCTGCCATTCAGATATGACCACAATCAACTGCACATCCTATGAGTATCACTTTGCGCATGCACTACACTTGTCTGGCAACAAAACCCAGTACTGGCTTAGCCTTTTACTCCTCCTTGAATGTCAGAAACTTTAATATAGACTCCTTGCTAATTCTTCCCCAACTCAGCAACCATTACCCACAAATTAATAAATGTAATCGCATCATCTAATGAAAAATCCCTAACTCCTGTATGCCTACCAGCTAATTATGATTTGCTTTGGCTACTTCTGATGCAGAAAAGTGATGCATATGTTTTGGCACCAAACACAGTGGAGGAGTATGGATTTATTTTCTGTGAACTGAAAAATAACCTGACTAATGCCCTTTCTTTGTTATCAAGAGCTTTCAAGATATGCCACTTAACCCATCTGATCATAGATTTGTACAACATCATACTGGGGTGGCTACCAATGCAAGTAAAAGAAAATGTAAAAAAATGTTTACCTATTTTTTTCATAACCTTTCACATCTCACTTCTGCTCAACTGCTCAGCCAGTTAAGTGGGTTTCACAGGGCATCTGGCTATATTCATAGGTTGATAAGTTTTTACTAAGAAGTTGATCCGTTAGATCATCTGTCGTGTAGCTACAGCAGTACCCGCTACTTGATATTCTTTTCTGTAAGGGAATTCTGTAGTCAAACCTTGAATGAGTTTCACAGATTCACATTCATTCATTTATCTGTGATGAGTTTGAAGTTGGTTAGAGTGTGACTTTAATGTGAAGAAATAGTATGCTCCAGAAGAAAGGGATTTGTGTGGGAGATGTATAAATCCCACTACAGGTTCTGCTTATGTTTTCGTATAGGGTTAGATTGCCAGTTTAATTTTGGGTTTCTAACACCATGATGGGAATGGACCCCATTCAAACTCAAAGTGGGATTAAAGTTCATGAAATTAGTACTGTTTCAATCTTTGATGTTTGCCAAAAGTGCTCTTCGCAGCACCCACAATGTGCGCAGAAGTGACTCCTTCTGCAATTTATATGAAGTTACACGTGTCGGTAGCATATCTAAATAGTACAGTAAATTCTTTTGTATGAAACCCATTGCCCCTACTAGTATTGGACCTGTCTGAGTATCTTTCTTTCACATTGCCCTCCTTTCCTCCTGCAAGTACTGTTTTTTATGACTTGGTGCCTCTCTGTTTGTAAGACTGTAATCATAGAGTGTAACAATTTCAGTGATCATTGTTACTTGTGTCATCTTTTCATGGACTAGTAAATCTGTTTTTCTCGCATCTATTTTTTGAACTGTTAGTAATGGGTAATCCCATATGAGATAAACTATATCATTCTCTATAGGCTGATATTTCCACTGCTTCTCAGCTACTTGAATATTGTAATTCCTGCACAATCCCCAGTGCAACAGTCTTGCCACATTATTATGCCTTTCAATATACAGGTCCTCTGCCATGATTGTATCACACTCAGCAACAAGATGTGTGACTGTTTCCATTTCTGCCTAACAGAACCTGCACTTGTCTGTTTCTCTCACATGTTCGATGGACTTTGTAAAAATATGTCTGCGTAGTCCTCTGTCCTGGACCCCAGATATTAACCTTTCATCTTTTAGTTTAAGTTCTCCTCTGCTTAACCATTCCTGCACGGACATGAAGTTGTTCCAGGAGTTTACGGTACTAGCAACTATGTGACTTTTCTACATTTCTTGCCTTCTTATCTTCTCCTTCTCCTTATATTACTGCTTTAGTTTTCTGGCACATTCAGTTGCTACCTGATTTTTGTCTTCTTCTGGTTTGGTTTCCATTCCGTTATGTTGCATGTGAGGGATCTGTAATGTTACAGGTATTTCAGATGTATATAAGGTCATAGGACAGGGTTTTTGAAGAGGTTCATATCACATTATCGAAAGCAGATAACGACAAATGCCACAATGTCGAACACTATGCATCGAACGCAAAAAATAGCGAAGCTGCAGAACATCAAATTCGTTCCTAGGGAAAGAATTTGGTTGTCCGTTTCTTTGGCTTTGCTATTTTTAGCACTGTGGTGGAAAGTTACAAGGGTTCAGGTTACGTGAGTTAGGGTTAGGGGGCTGGTGAGGTGAGTGTGCGATAGTGACGGAGTTTAGGGTTAGGGGCGGGTTAATTGAGTCAGGATTAGGGTGCGGGTAAGGTGAGTGTGCGATAGTGACGGACCTTAGGGTTAGAGTTGGGTTAAGGTAAGTGGATATAGTGTTTGCATAGTTTAGTGTAGGGTTAGATGTATGATTTTATGTGTAAGTGTGTGGATTGCTGTTTTTTTGGTGTGCCTGTGTTGTGTGAATGTGTTTCGGAATAGCAATTGTTTTCCCTGGGAAAAAATTTGCTGTCCTGAATGTTCGATATTGTGTCCTTTATATTATTTAGGTTCGATTAAATGGTGTTCGACGTTATCAGCTTTTGATAACATGATATAAACACTTTTGAAGCCCTATAATTAGACAGTAGTCAATGCTAAGAGACAGAACATAGAGATATTACTTGAAGGCAGTCATTTTAGTCCATGGAACTTGATTTACTCAGTGAGCATTTTTTTTTAAATGAGTTGTATTAGGAAAGGTACATAAAGAAGAAAAGCATTATATTTTATTAAGGACCTTATAAAAGAGGAATAACAAAGGATGATAACGTCTGTGGATCTTGAACATATGCCTTAGATAATAAACTGGGCTAGGTAGAATGACTTTCTAACAATAGCAGATATATGGTGGCCAAAGATGCTTCCATTGTCAGCATATTTGCCCTGGTCTTTCTAATGACTGACTTCTGGTGGGGCTGGTGCTTATATAATAGGTGGATGGATATACTAGAACCAAAGGACATGACACTATTCTTTTTGGCATTAGGCTTAAGACTACAGTCATTTTCTCTCTTAATTCAAGAAATATATCAATCTGGGTTGGTTTCACATTATAAAATAAATTCAAAAAGTGCTAAAGTAATAAGGATAAATTACACTTTTTCATATGCATAAATTAGGAAATAATCATTTTTGGCTAATGTTTAAACACCCTCCACACAGAAGGCATCTCAGCTGAGAATCAAACCAGAAAACTTCTTGGTGGGAGGTAACAACACTAACCACTGCACCACTGCATTACTTCCAAGGTCAACTGGATAAAAGACATATTGTCCATAGGTAACTGGGGAGTTGGTCATATACAGTAAAAGGTTCCTTATTTATTTATTTGCAGTTGGTTTACCAGGATGGTCCATTGGGCCAAAAAAAAACCCATTTTCAATGGAGTCCTGGGGAGAAAAGCTCCAGGAAACAACAAACTAGGTACAAACAATATAATGATAATAAAAATAATACAATTGTAAAAGATACAAACATTAAGTTCAAAATTCAGGAGATATTCAAACAGTACAATCTAGTGAAAAGTGATGCCACTTTACACATACGGAGTAGTTATTTTATAAGGAGCATAAGCATTATAAGGTACAGTCAGGTAACATGAGTGAAAAATAAGATGTAAATACCATATTTTTATGAGGGATGGGAGCAAGAGCATTATAAAATGTAATGGATTTTTTACTAGGAGCTGTTACTAGAAAATACACCCAGTATGCTGGGACTTATTAGAGAGTGGTACATGGTTGAAGCAAACAATACAGAGTTTTATTTAAGTTCAGAACCAATTAATTGCTGAATACTTCTGATACTAATAAACCTGGATGGATCGATTGGATAATAGTTGTCAGGGCTAACACTGCATGTCAAAGGGGTGCTAAAAGTGGTTTATATAAAGTATTAAATCCCTCCCAGAGTAACATACCATTGAAACACAAACTATTATGGGAATACTGATTAGGTTTCCAATTAAGTTATAATCTGTGGGCTAGAATAGTACTCTTATCAAGGTATGCAACCAGATCATAGAAATACAAGGCTTTTAAGATGGCAATGTCAGTTCAAATATTTCTGCATCCCACCTACATTATCAAGAATGTTTCCAAATACTTCTAGTGAATGTTTGCCTTGTTTTAGTGATGAATGTTTAGGACTATAAGAAACACAATAAGTTTAAGGAAATGTTATAAGTGATTTTTAATCCTTTATGGCAAGGAGTGGTGGTCATAGCAAGAAGCAACTGTTTCTTTGAAAGCTTTTTCTGCATTTATGTATGACTCATCGCAGTTTAGCTTAATTAACTTGATGTTATTATTGGCAAACAATGTATTATTAAGAGCTGGAAATCTTCTGTAGTCCCTAGCTTTACTGACCTAGCAGTGTTAATGGAGTCACTGTCTACTTTGGAATTAGCAACCTATTCGCCACAGGTCATGGTAAAAGGAAAAAGAAAAATGGTCTCACTGGATGAAATGTATTACTGCTCATATCAATAAAACACCATACTGACATTTTTCTTATGTGGACCATACTTTGCATCACTTCTGCTTTAATCTATTTGTAGAATTATCAAGTAATATAAATGTGTTTTGTATGTTGTTGTATATGTGTTCAGTAAAAGATGAGCAATCAAAAAAGAAGTATGAAAAAAAAGATTATTGTCTTGCTACGTTTTTTACTTGTTAGTCTCTCTTGGAGGATCATAGACTCTTTCTGGGAACTGATGATGGGTCCAAGTTTGCAGTTGTCTGTAAATTTGGTCAGCAAAAGGATCTTGATGTCACCCTTGAAAAGTGAGAGAAATAGATAGCAAATTGTAGTGACCTCAACACTGAGCTTTGAGGGTCCCCACAATTTAAAGGCTATTTAGAAATTATATCCCTAGCACTGATTTGCTGTGTTCTGTTTGTGACACAGTTTCCTACCCATCAGGCTGTGCAATAGTTTACATTTATACTGATTAGTTTATCTAATAATATTCCTGTATGGAATGGTGTCAAAGGCCTTGGTTTGGTCAAGGTAAGCTATGTGCAGCAATGTACCCTCTTTCAGTGCTGCTGTGACTATCAAAAAATTCTACTTTGTAAACAGGCAGGATCTTCGCTTCACAAACCCAGACGGTTTGGGTTGCATTACCATAAACTGAGAATATCGTTTTTTATAAGTTCCTTAGTGTTGGGTTTTATTGCCTTACTAATTCTGCCAGTAAATTTTCTAAGTCTATAGTTGCAATGATCAGTTGTGGTACCACCCATGAGAAGTGTGATTACCACAGCCATTCTCCATGGTTCTAGTATGAAGCCATTTGAGAGGCTGAGCCAGACACATTTAAGAGTAGGTTGATAAGACAATTCCAGGTACTGACAAGAAAGTTCCCTGGCATATTGTCAGGTCCCATAGAGCTAGTGTTCTTTTCATCAAATAGTGGCTTTATGACTTGCTCAGATGTGATTACAGAAGACTGTGGACACAGTATCATCTGGAATGAATGAGAGGAGATATGGAGGAGAAGTCTGAGTTAAACTTATCTTCCAGTATATTGAGTATATTTTCCTGGATTGAGTAGGTGACACTGATATACACCAAATCAGCACATTGCTGAGCACTGTATCTAAGCTGGCTGACAGAGATGAAGAAGGACTTGTGGTAATTCTTAACAGTATTGGCAATGTTCAGCTCATACATGGCCTTTGTGGATTAAATTGTGATCCTAAGTTCTTGTTTATTTTTTTTAATTACACTTTGGAGCTTGGGGTTTTCATTTTACTTTTATGTATGCAAAGTTTTTGTTTTTCCTTTTGTAATGTTGCTTACTTAAACCAGGGTTCCACCATACATAGAGGCTTAATCTTGAACTTAATATCTGTGTTGGATTAATATTTATATCTCAATGCATGCAGTAAGATTTGAATAGAAGATGCTGTCTACAAAAGTAGTGGCATAGACTATTGGATCCTCCAAATAAATGGTTTGCTTAAACTGCATTAGGTAAACAGCTACCTACAGTAGGTTGAGTTTTGAGAACTTCCTGAAGATAGCAGGGTTTGTGGATGCTTTGGTTAGGGTATATATGGTGAAAATATTAGAAAGAGGTCAGATTCCTGTTAAATAAATTGTTAAAATCAGACTGTAAAAATCATTAGGCATTTTTAAAATGACAGTCAATAACAGACAGTAATGCAGGAAACTCAAGTATCTAATTTACAAATACTCTAATGTACATTAGGAGGCAAAAAACCATACACAAACTTGTACAGAATTTTGTCTAGCTTTATTTATGAAACACATGTCATTTTATACGTTTTACAATCAGCCTTTGCCCACCTCACTGACGTGGTCAGTGACAGGGTCTTTACATCATAGTAACTTATGAAAAAGTGCTGAGATGGTGTTTTTCAAAATCTTTTTCCCATGAGAATATTACAGCCTTGCAAAGCACCTGGTCGGTCACAATGTCCTTCCGAGGATGTAGCCAATTCAAGGCTCTTAGATTAGTTCGAATACAATGGGTGCATGTCTTCTTTAATACTTCCCTTTGTCTCTTTCTTGTTCACCAGCTGGACATTATCTCTGATAGTGCGCACAAGGCCGTTCTTCTGGTGGAAGCAGGAAAAGATACACATGCACACAGATTCATTATTTTCTAACTTTGCAAAATAATCTTTCACTGACAGACATGAGCCAGGCCGAGCTGGTCGCTGCCAAGGCCAAGTTTCTAATCACACTGCAGCTTATGCTTCAAGCAATAATATGCGAGTTTATTTCTACTATTATTCTAGTAAAACAGAATTAAATGCATTACATATTATACTATTTTTCAACCTTTGCTCTTCATATAGATTTGAGCACATTTATTCCTGTCTAAAGCACACATTTCCCTATATATCTGACCACACAACTTATATATGTCTGAATGTTTGAATACATATTTCCCTAACAGCTTATATGTGAATACATATTTTTTTAACATTCTCCCTCCTGTTAATGCATTTCATTCTATTTGAAACATAAACAATATCATTTCATTTCTTAGCCTTTTCCTTTTCAAGGACTTTCAGCTAAGTAAGTCATTTATTTTATATTTCAGAAAAAGCATCATCTGAAATTAATCTTTCAATTTCAACACTTTGGTAAAAAGTTTTAGTGACAGATATATCAACAAATTTTTGATTAATCTTTTCATGCAGGGAATTTCACAGTAAACACATGCTCCTATTAGGAGTATACCTACACAAATAGCAATTAAGTGTTTAATAGGATGGAACCCCACCCCCCCAAACAGATTCTGGAAAAAGTCCGTCAGTGGGTTTGGGTCTGGTTTAGTCATTGCTGATACTTGCTGAATTACCTCTAGGTGGTTATTTGTCTCGTGACGATCCTCAGGGATAAAAGCACAGCATTTTTCTTCGTGTACCACCTCTTGCCGCTAGGGTGAAGTAAAGAGCCATTCGATTTTGTAGCACAACAGTTCTTATTGCATTCAGTTTATCAGTCACCAATTCTAGGGTGGAAATTGCTCATGACTTCTTGACAGCTTTCTCAGCTCCCAGATCGATTTGACTGCTCCATAGGCTGGTGGTATTCCTGCCCTGGATATAACACTGTTGCCCAAGTCCATATGAGTCAATTTACTTTTGTCTTTTACTGAATTATGGTCTTTTCAACCAGCTTCGATTCTACCAACTGGATTTACAGGTTTTTTAACTGGACCTTCAGATTCTCGAGCTGTTTTCCTTACGTTTTGTATTTTACCCAAAGGTAATTCTGCAGTATGTCTTATTGCTGAAACCAGATAACCCAAAAAACAACTGCCGGACCAATTCTCAGGTAACCATTTATATGCCTTTTTCCCACAAATAAAATCATTACTTTGGTACTAATACGTGTTATTCCTGCATGAAACATTTTTCTATCCTTAATAGACAATTGCTTAGTTAAGACTGGATTGTTACATACTGCATTTAATGTAGTTTTCATTGAACTCAGATATGAATCATGGTTAGTATTACAAACAGTACCCCCACTTTTGACTTTAATGTAACATTTATAAGACATTGTTATATTACCATTACTCCAGCCCACCTGGAGGGTATCACTTTGTAGAAACATACAACTCCTTTTTGTGTGACAGGTAAAAATAAAGCAATTTTGTCCTGTGATCTCACAGTTTCTGTATAAAAAAAACTTTCCAAAGTCTCATTTTATCCCCAGAGGGACAGTGGACATTACAGTCTTTTATATGCTGTTGGTATAGCTGTACAAACCCAGCAATTTGAAAAGTTTATAGTCTCTGTATACACTTGCTTCATGGCCAGGTATGTGTTAAAGTTTGGATGCCAGTCTATAAACAGTTCATCACGTCTTCTCACTTTTACTCGTGTGGTTGAGTGCAGAGAAAAACCACAATAAGAGAAAAATTGTCATATTTAGTCAACAAATGCACTGCCAAAGAAAATAATTATGCAATAGTTCTTGGGTTGCTCTGCTTTTTGTTTGCTTTACTCTTGGCCATTTTGCCCTTGTGTATCAGTCACAAAGTTCTTATTCAGCTGAAAGTTCTTTTGTCTGAAAAAGAGTTAAACTGCAAAACAGATTTATTTATTAACAGTTTCTTTATATAATTAGCTAGTGAACTGTCAGCTTCCAGCTCTGCAGGCATGAGAGCTTTTTTACTGAGGCACATAATATGCCCTTCCAAATACTACTTCAAAGGGGATCAAACCCTTTACATTTGTTACTGTTTTCATGCTCAGCAATGCTAGAGGTAAACAGCAAATCCAATTCTTCTGAGTCTCACTCATCAACTTCCTTAACTTGTTTTTTTTAAAATCCCATTGTACCTCTCCACCAGTCCTGCTGACTGTGGGTGGTAAGCACAGTGATTCCTTAAGGAAATCCCAAAAAATCTCCCAAGTTGTTGAATTGTCTGATTGACAAAATGTGTCCCATTGTCACTATAGATTTTTTCCGGTATGCCAAATCTAGGAATTATTTCCTTTACTAGGGCCTTTGCCACTGTTGCTGCATCCGGATTCCTGGTTGGAAAAGCTTCTACCCATTTTGAAAACATATCTATGATCACTAAACAGTATTTCTTTCCTTCACATTTATTCAACTCTATGAAGTCCATACAAATAGTATGGAATGGATATGGTGGTGTAGGGAAACTCCCTTGCTTGTTTTTAAATGCTCCTTGTGCATGGTGCTTGTTACAAGTATGACAAGCTGCACAAAATTTTATTGTATAATTTATGTATCCATATGTTTGGAATATTTTATTTACTAACTGTACCATCCCCCCTGTTGAGACATGGCTCTGCCCATGGCTCAACAAAGCTGCATATCTAAATAAATTAGACGGCAATATTGTTTTTTTTTTTTTTTTTTCCCTTTGGAAATGTACAGTCCATTTTCAAAAATTGCACCTTGTTTTACCCAGTTTTGTTTTTCTGCTTTTGTAGTAAGCATTTGCATTGTTTTTAACATGTCTAAATCTAAAATCTCAAAGGGTTGTAATTTCTCATTTAAAAATAAAGTTTCTGAGTCTGAGGCTGCTTGCTTTGCAGCTGCATCAGCTCGTGCATTACCTTTTGAAATCTTATCCTGTTGTTTTGTATGAGCTACACATTTACAAATAGCTACTTTGGTAGGCAACTGAATAGATTCTAATAGCTCCAAAATAAATTGCGCATGATTAATAGGTTTTCCACTGGATGTAATCATCCCTCTATTTTCTTTATTGTTGTGCAAACACATGCACTGTAGAAAAAGCATACTGATTATCAGTATATATGTTCACTTTTTTACCTTTTACTAAAATACATGCTCCTGTCAAAACTACCAGTTTTGCTGCTTGAGCATACAAGTTGTGTGGCAAAGTTTGTGCTTCTAAATTTTTAGTGTCTGTAACTACTGCATACCCCACCAGATTTTTCCCTGTAGGACCCCTTCTGCATGAGCCATCCACGTAATATGTTACCTCAGCATAATCCAAGGGCATATCTGTAAGATCTTGTCTAGGTAAAGTTAACTGTTCATATGAGGTTGACTCAGCAGTATGGTCATACATGAAAGATGTCTAGCAGGAGAAAGGTATGCAACTTTTTCTTGTAGCAGAATTATTGCAACTGCATGAGGCATTCTCAATGTGAGAGGGTGGAATAACACCACTGAGGCTGAAGCCTGCACTGCCATTGCTGCTGCAACTACTGCTTGTACACAGTGAGGCAAAGATTGCACCACTGGGTCTAACTGTGATGAATAGTAAGCTTATGGGGCATTGCTTATCCCCATGTTGTTGCTTTAATACTGATGTCATGTACCATTGCTTACAATCTATGGTCTAAAAAAACGTTTGTGATAACTTGGAAGTCTTAAAACTAATGAAGAAGCTATTAACTGCTTCAACCTGCAGAAAGCCATTTCTGCTTTTGTTTTCCATTGTAAAATAATTTGGTACCCAGTTTCAACAAAAATTAGTTGTACCTAAGAAAGACATTATTTCTTTTTTAGTTGTTGGTTTGGGTGCTTGCAAAATTGCTGTTTTTTTTCTTTTCTCTTTCCCATTATCTAGTATTTTACCTTTATTGAATATCACATATCCCAGGTATCTAACCTGTGTTTTTTTCCCAAAGTTGTAACTTACTTTTGTTTACTTTGTGTTCTTGTATTACTAAAAATTTTAATAATGCTACTGTATTCACCCTGCACTGCTGCTGGGTGCTGCTAGCAAGATGTCATTTACATAAAGTAAAATTTGACTACCTTCTGGTGGGGTAGACCCTGCCAGGTTGCTAGCCATTTTTTGTGCAAATATTATTGGGCTCTCACAATATCCCTGTGGTAGTCGAGTATATGTATACCTTTTACCCTGAAATGTAAATGCAAACCAATATTGACTATCAGGATGTATAGGTATTGAAAAGAAAGCATTGCTTATATCTACCACAGTAAAATACTTCTGTTGTGGCTTTAAATCATTTAACAAGGTATGTGGGTCTGGCACCGTAGGTGCTCTAGGTATTACTGCATTATTTACAGCTCATAAATCTTGTACCATCTGCCATTCCCCGTTTGCTTTTTTAACAGGAAATAGGGGTGTATCACATGGTGAATCAGGAGATTCTACCAGTACTCCTTTTTGAGTAATGCTGCTTATTATAGGCTTAATTTTTACTTTTGCATTTTTTTTTTTAAATGTATTGTCTTTTCTGTGGTCTAAAAGCTGACTTTGGGGTAATTGTAACTGGTCCTGCTGCTTGAATAAGCCCTACATTTAACTTGCCTGTTGATCACAGAGTTGTTGGAATTTTACACAAGGCCTCTTCTTTTCTTTTAATAAAATGCTAATCAGCTGTCCTTACTAGATTGCAAGTGTACAGCTGTATGTGTCTGTGTCAACCAATTCAGTTTTGTTTTTATATCCCTTGTCCTGACATTTCTAAATCAGTCTGTTTTCCCATTTTGTTACCTTTTTTTTCTAAGTCTGCCCATTTAACACTTTTGTTTTTGTCAAGCTGACATGTGGCAGTCTATTGGACTTATACAATCTCATGAACTCCTGAGGTAATGAACAGCTTACTACACTGTTTCCCTCAGTATCCCAGCATAAAATTTGTAATATTAATTTGTCAGCAGGATTCTTACTTATATTCCTTATCAGGTCCTGGTGTGCTACAGTAGTATGGAGTACAATGTAACAAGTGCTGCTGATCAGTGTCAAGGGAGGGTACCTTACTGATGGCTACGTTTATCAGTTCTTTGGTTACTGCCCCTGGACCAATCATAACTAGGTCCTGGCTGTACCAATAATAGGCTTTACCCTCTGATCACACCACAAAAGCATCCATTTGTCTTTGTGCTTCCATACCCTGCATGGTAGGAACTACTGCTATTCCAAATACCTGCACAAGGTCTCTTCCCAGTAAGTTTACTGGATATTTTTGCAGAAACTACAATTTTACTTTTCTGAGTCATACCTGAAACAGGGTCAGTTATTGCTATATTATGGGAAAGTGGTTCCCTGTATAGCTGTCCATTTGCTGCTTTTACTAATATATAATCAGGTGATTCAGAATGTTTTGGTAACTTGGAGGGGTGTATCAAAGTCCGTGACGCTCCTGAGTCACACAGGAATTTGACCTTTCTTCCCTCCACCAGAAGTGTTACTTCTGGTTTTGTATTTGCTAGGTAGAGCTCCAGGCTCAACAATGCTAAATCTAAAATTTTATTTTCATTTTTATCCTCTACATCTGTTTGTACTTCCTCTATTCCCTCTACTACATTCACATTTTCTTTTTGTTTATTAACCTTTCCTGATGATTTTTGGTTATTATCACTATCATATAGTCAGTCCACATCTCCTTTATCTTCTGTCATTGCTTTCTTATTTTGTTTATAGTCCCTAGCTAGATGCCCTTTTTACCTGACTGTAATACAAATACTTCAGCTCCGTCTTCAGCAGTGAAGACTTGTGCCTTTTTTTTCTTTTTACTATTAAAGTGTCTTTCAGTACGTCTAGCATACTTAAGTAAGGCTTGCAGCCTGCTTGTTCAGTGATCTATCATATGCCTTGTAATAAAGCTACTAACAGAGGCAATGCAACCTTTTAAAAATGTATTTTTTTAATTGTTGTTTAAAGCATTTTAATAATCTAGCATAATATCCATCTACTGTCTCATTTTCCTGTTGTATGCATTAATTAATGCAAGTCCAGTCTGCTCTAAGTTTTCATTTTTTAGAGATTCTGTCTGTTAGACCTTTTACTCTGTTGTCTAAAAATGTTTCAGAATTTAAGCTTTTGTTTTTTTTACAATTTGCTTCCTCAATCCACCTATGTGCTTGAGGTATGCCTAGTTGGTGCTGTTTTTCTTTTGCCTGACGCCCTGCATCAGATTAAAGCTTGTTTAAGGAGTTTAACTAGTGAAAGTTTATCTAGTTTACTATCAAATTTATAGTTGTTAACACATTTTGCAAAATATCTCACATTATCTGCTTACTGCAATTGCATATGCTTCACATTATCCGTTAGGGGCGGATCTCGTGATCTCTTAGTGCACTGATCTCCCATGTCTTAAAAAGACTGTTACGTAACCCTTCTCTTGTACCACGTGGTATCTTATTTCCCCATATCCACAGTAGTGTCTAGAATGACTGTTTACTTTGCTTTGTTATTCCCTGATCTATGACTCAAGATACAATACTTTGACTCTCTCTCTCCCTGCTATCACAAACCTTAGCAATAGCACAGTGTAACCTGGTCCCTGATCTAAAACAAAGACAAAGAGGGAAATTCTTCTTACCTGAGCCTCCGCTTACTGCTGTTTTGTCTTCTTGGGGCCCAGTCTTCCGCTTTTCAGCCACAGATCAGAAAGTGGACAGCCTCTTTACACACAACAATTCAGTCGGAGGTCTTTTCACTTTAAGAAGAACCATTTTGGTTTGGCAGCTTCTCCTGCGCAGATTTATAACCACCCATGCACTCTGTGACCTGCAGCTTACCAAGGGAATTCCGGCTTTAGAAGGACCAAAATGTTAAATAAATTGTTAAAATCAGACTGTAAAAATCATTAGGCATTTTAAAATGACAGTCAATAACAGACAGTAATGCAGGAAACTCAAGTATCTAATTTACAAATACTCTAATGAACATTAGGAGGCAAAACCATACACAAACTTGTACAGAATTTTGTCTAGCTTTATTTATGAAACACATGTCATTTTATACGTTTTACAATCAGCCTTTGCCCACCTCACTGACGTGGTCAGTGACAGGGTCTTTACATCATAGTAACTTATGAAAAAGTGCTGAGATGGTGTTTTTCAAAATCTTTTTCCCATGAGAATATTACAGCCTTGCAAAGCACCTGGTCGGTCACAATGTCCTTCCGAGGATGTAGCCAATTCAAGGCTCTTAGATTAGTTCGAATACAATGGGTGCATGTCTTCTTTAATACTTCTCTTTGTCTCTTTCTTGTTCACCAGCTGGACATTATCTCTGATAGTGCACAAGGCCGTTCTTCTGGTGGAAGCAGGAAAAGATACACATGCACACAGATTCATTATTTTCTAACTTTGCAAAATAATCTTTCACTGACAGACATGAGCCAGGCCGAGCTGGTCGCTGCCAAGGCCAAGTTTCTAATCACACTGCAGCTTATGCTTCAAGCAATAATATGCGAGTTTATTTCTACTATTATTCTAGTAAAACAGAATTAAATGCATTACATATTATACTATTTTTCAACCTTTGCTCTTCATATAGATTTGAGCACATTTATTCCTGTCTAAAGCACACATTTCCCTATATATCTGACCACACAACTTATATATGTCTGAATGTTTGAATACATATTTCCCTAACAGCTTATATGTGAATACATATTTTTTTAACAATTCCCCAACTGATGGGACAACAATAGGCCTAGATCATAATGGTGATATATTTGCGAGGACCAGGTTCATTATATTTGGAACTCTAGTAGGAGAGTTTACTATCTGGTTTAGAGTTTCCATTAATGACATTTTGGGAATGCCAAGCAGACTTATTTGTGGTGGTGTATGCCTTCCAGTTTATGGATAGAGTGTTGATATACCCTAGGATAACAACTGCTTTAATGGTGAGGGTCTCAAGCTTATTTAGACAATCTTCATGAATTCTGACTGTCACAGAAGGGGTTATCTGGTTGACTATCAGTGATATTGTGAAGGAACATAGAAGCACAGCTGCCATTTACAGAGAGATACCTGTCTAGAGTGACTGAACAAGTGGTAGGCATTGTAACTTGATAGGAGTGCACATTTTTCACATCACTGGAAACAAGTTTCATTGATAAAACAGATGCCCACTCTTTATTGGGT
The DNA here is from genome assembly GCF_019279795.1 of Protopterus annectens. NCBI lineage: Eukaryota > Metazoa > Chordata > Ceratodontiformes > Protopteridae > Protopterus > Protopterus annectens. The sequence continues at coordinate 1,905,699,589 of NC_056726.1, forward strand.
TAGGAGAGCTTCCAGATGTGGAACTTTCTTGTTTTGGCTTCTAATGTTGAACAGGACTATTCTCCTATTTCCATGATTTAGTTTAACTAGGTTAGTAGATTAAGTAGACTGACATTACCTAAAAAGGCCTTATGGAGTGGGAAAAAATTATTGCCTTCATATGAAAGCCCTAAGGTGAGAAGTTCAACCCATCTCTTGGAAAACAGTTAGGAATATAGCCATATACCCCCATGCTTACACCCAACGGACTCCTTGAAATGACACAGGAGAGTAAGAAAATTGTTATAGACGATTATCTTTTAATCATATTAAGGCATTGTTCTTGTTAATTGTAAGATGCTGCTTAAAATTACTTTCATACAGCTCTTGAATACATATGCATAGAGTTCCATTAAGTATCTTTTCATGTTTGGACAAATGCATGGGAAACCATAAATTCACTGTCTGGGTACTGCCCAAGTTCCTTATGGCCAGTGCAGTCTGTAAAATGACGCAGGAATCCAACACCAAAAGACCCTCAACCCTGATACTACCTCATCACATATCTGGAGAATTAAGATATAATATTGTCATATCCTGTATATAATTGGCTAGGCTTGTAAAGGCTCTTGTGCCATTAGCCTAGTAATCACCTATGAAGCTATGTAATCCAAGGAAGCATGTCTCAAGTCCTCAGGTCATTTACTCCCATGCAAACAATGACCATATTGTATGCATACCTGTAGACAATAGACTTGATAACCTTTGCAATCTGCTGTAACTTGAGATTTAAGACTCAGCACACACTGCCATCTTCCCTTGCTTAGCCAGGTTAGTGGCATGCATGTGTGTCTCACTCAAGTGTTGGCTGTGATTAGAACATTACATTGTATAGCGACTGAATTAGATTGCCTGAAGGTGCTTGGTGTGACATTTGGCGATCTCCTCTTTGTAGTGTTAATGTTGGATAGTGTTACATGAGTTGTATGTCATTCTTTTGTTCTGCTAATGGATTTGTTTGCCCAAAATATGCCACAGTGGTGTCTGAAGTTTAAAGAGGTATTGTCTGAGTGCCTCAGCATATGCGAGTTTATTTTTGGTGAGTATTGTAAAGTTTGTTTTTTTTGGTGGATGAATGAACTGAAAACCTAGTGGTTCTTAATGTTTTACTTTGATGAGAGAGTAGCTTTCAGCTTTAGTATCTGTCTACCCTCTCACATGTAGACATCACTAGGGTAGTAGAAGATGTCTGTCAGCAAACAGGAAGTAGTTTGTGTTCATATGTTCATAGGTTCGTAGGTAGGTACTAGGCTATCAGCCCAAGGGCCTAAGTAAGCCTAGCCAACAAGGTTTCCTGGCTTACGCCACCTATGAAACTTAATTTCCTGTGGCCCTGTCGAGCAGAGCCACAGAAGTGATCCCTGGGGTCTATTTCCTATTTCCCATTCACTCCTCAAGATTTTTGTTGAAGAGTGCTAATGAGGAACTTTGCTTGACAGAGATAGGTAGCTTGTTCCAGAGTATAGGACGTTTCTGGGACAGGAATCTATACCTCCAGCATGCATTGTTTATTGTGGTGACAAGGTTTAGGTCCCTAGAGAGTGTACCTCAGAGGGATTGGGATTTCTTAAGGTGTAGCATGTCCAACAGCTTTGCGTTTAACAAAGGTTTATATGTTAGGCAGAGATCTCCTCGGAGTAGGCGATATGCTACAGAGTAAAGCTGGAGTTTTTTGAGATGGTCAGTGTAGGGCATCTGTTTGAGGCCAGTAATCCTCTTTGTGAGGTAGTTCTGTGGCCTTTCCAGCTGCTGCAGATGTCTTGTGAGGTACATTCAAAAAGGGGCATCATACTCTATAATGGGTCTAATGAGTGCAGAGTAGAAGGGGGACAATGACCTCTTTTTTCCTGGATGAGAACCCTTTTGTGATGAGGTGTGCCACACAGAAGGATTTCCTGACTACTGTGGTGATGTGATTATCAAAGGAGAGACTACTGTCAACCTGGGTCCCAAGGTCTCTTATCACCCATTCGGCATTAAGTAGACTGCCGTTTATGTGATAGTTCATGGGTACAGAGTTTTTACCAAAGGGAATGACAATGCACTTTTTGGCACTGAGCTTGAGGCCATGCCTCTGACACCAGGCATCTGTCTCAGTGAGGCCCTTCTGTAGGATGTCCGCATCATTTGGGGACTCGACTATGGCTCCTAGTTTGTAGTCATCTGTGAACTTCATTAGCCAGAGGCCTTCTGTGTTACCTTGTACTTCAGAGAAGTAGATACCAAACAGGAGAGGTCCCAGGACTGAACCCTGGATTACTCCACTTGTCACTGGTTTGAAGTCAGATTTGGAGTCTCCAACTTTTACAGTGTGGGTCTGTCAGTGAGCCAGCTGGTAACCCATCTTGTGACCTAGGGATTTATACCTAGTTTAGTGAATTTATCTATAATTCCAGAATGGGGGATGGTATCAAAGCCTTGGCGAGGTCAAGATAGGCTGTGTGAACCACCTTACCCTCGTCTACAGCTTTGGTAACTGCCTCAAAGAAGTCGATCAGGTTCAGAAGGCATGTTCTGCATGTGGGGTCCAGAGTTTGGAGGTTACCAATGTCTTTGTTTATGAGCTCCATGATGATATGTTCCATGGCCTTGCAGACCAGGCTCACTGGGTTAATAAGATGATAGTTCCCAAGATGAGTGGTAGCTCCCCCTTTGTGGAGTGGGATAACTGTTGCTGTGTGCCATTCAGTGGGCACAAAGCTTGACATGAGACTATGATTGAACATGGTGCTTAGGTGGGGAGCCAGCTCGTTCTGAAGTTCATATAAAACGCAGCCTGGGATATTGTCTGTTCCCATGGATGCTGTGTTTTTGATTTTAGAGAGTGTAGCTTTTACCTGCATAGATGTGATTACAGGGACTCTGCATTCTTCCTGTATAGATATGGGCCCTTTAGGGGGTGAGAGGTGGGTAAAGTTAACACTGAGCCTATCTTCCAGGATGTTGGCAAGATCAGTTGGTTCTGTAATTTTCATGCTGTTGTGCTGTAACTCAGAGCAGATCTGGGTGTTGCCATTGAGATTCTTGACATAGCTATAGAATGCTTTGTAGTTGCCCTTAGAAACAGTGGCGATTTTTTCATAGCTAGCTTTGGAGGATCTTATAAGGGATCTCAGCTTCTTACAGAGGCTGACCAGGCAGCTCCTTCACTCATGGGATTTTACTCTCTTTTGCAACAGTTTCTTCCTTCTGTTGTAGAGTTTGTTTATGGCAGGGGACCACCAGATTGGCTTCTTTTTTTTGGATGATAGCAGCTTGGTTCTATTTGGGATAGCACGATCCATGCACTCGTATAAGTGCTTATAGAGTGCATTTGTGTAGGATTCAGCAGTCATAACTGTATTGTCCATCTGCATGGGTGTCATGAAGTTTGCCACTTCTGTCTTAAGAAGCATGAAGTTGGCTTTGGAGATTTTTTTTATCATTTCCTTAATGGTGGGTGAGGTTGGGATGCAGATATCTATGGTGATTAGCGTATGGTTGGATCTGACCAAAGAGGAGTTGATTTCAGGTGTGGCAGACCGGTCACTCATGTTGGTAATGACTAGGTCTAGGATATTGTTGCCCATGGTGGGGGTGTGGATAAGTTGATCCAGGGCATTGGAATTTATGAATTCCAGAAAGAGTTGAGTGAAGGAGTTGGTACATGAGTAATTTTCCCAGTTATTGGTGGGGTAGTTGAAATAGCCCATTATTAGGGTGTTTGGTTGAACCCTAATATTTTCCAGTATATGAAGAAAGGAGGAGTGGGAATCCTGGGGCATGGTATGGGATCTGTACCAAGCTACAATTTGGATTGCAGCTTTGCCCAGCGTTAGTTGCACTTGGATAACCTCGGATGCATTATGCTGCACAACAAGACTGGAGGTGTGGATATCCTTAATGAATATGGACACACCTCTGCCTTTGTTGTTCTGGTCCAGGTTAGATGGCCAAAAAGTGTGGTATGAGTTATAGCCTGGTAATACAGGGGTGTTCTCTAGAGCCTTGAACCAGGACTGAGTCACTGCACAGATATCGATGTTCTCCATTTTAAGGAGTGCCTCGAGTGAGTGCATTTTGAGATTTAGACTTCTAGCATTGAGTAGCATTACTCTCAGTTTTTGCTTGCCTGTTCCTGTTATCCTGGTGAATTTGTCATTTGAACCTTGCCTAAAAAAGGCACTATAGGGGTGGCAAGAGCCTTAGCCAGTATCCAGAATCCCAGGGGCAACAGGTGCAGGCCATCTCTGGCAAAGCATTCTGGTCTGTCAACCATGTTATCTCAGACAGACAGATACTGGATCCCCTTAGAATGACACCAGAAGCTTAGCCAATTGTTGAAGACAATCATTTTGTCCTTGTACTACAGTATCATTCTGGGTGATGGCAGGATGCTACTCAGGGCTAGGGTCATACCTGCCTGGGCTACAAGATCGGAGAGCTCTTCCATTTCACTTTTCATGTAATCCAGGGAGGTACATCTCAGGTCGTTCACACCAACATGGACAATGACAGAGTCATAGTTGTATGTGTGGAGTGACCTGAGTGCATGGTTTATGTGGCAGATCCTGGCACCTGACAGGCAACTGACAGTAATTTTTCCTTGTTTAGCCTGGTGAGTGGGGTATCAGTGTGCCTGACTATCGAGTCACCTATGACTAGTGTATTGGGTACGTTGGTTTGCCTTATGGGCTGTGGTTTAGTGACACACTGAGTCTGTGGGCTATGTGTCATTTTTGTTGTGTTGGGGGTGGAGGTTGCTTGCGTTTCTGCACTGGAGGTCTCTGTTGCTTGAGCAGATTTTTATTGAGACCCTCTGTGAATGTTTTTGTGTTTCTATGTGTGGATTTTGGTGGTGTAGGTTAAGTGGGACTATGTGATGAGTGTGGTGCAAGTGTTTACTTTCTCCTCTTGACTGTCAAGTTCAGCCTTGGTTGGAGAGAGCTTTACCTCCATTTTGGCTAGATAAGTGCATCTCACAGATTGTGGTGTTGGGTGGTAGGAGGAGAGGGTTGTCTGTGTACATGAGGCAACTGCTACATTGCCTAAAGATGCTTAGATTCATCAAATAGACAGGAGGGAACACTGGGAGCTGACCCTTGGACATGCCCGAATAAAAAAACTACTTTCCTCTAGACAAGTGAGGAAAGTGAGTATAAGAGCTGTTTTTTCTCTAAGCAAGTGAGGAAAGTAAGTACAAAAACTGTTTTCCTCTAGGTAAAGAGAAAGGTTGAGTGCTGTAGTAATTTGTAGCTTATTTACTGCTAACAACAAGTTCTGAACAACTGCTGATCACGAATAAGCAAATTCAAGTACTAAAACTAAGAATCTGTACCTGGATCTTGTGGTAGATAGGCTACCTAGTGCTTACCACTCCAAGTGATAAGCTAGAATGCTTCCCTCCAACACAGAAAGGTTTGAGGGCTCAGAAGCTTACAAGCAGTCCTGGATACAGCAAATCTGTATCTGGACTAGACTAGTTACAGGAAAGGTGAGAAACATGCACAAGCACAGGCTTTTAAACAAGAAAGTTGAAAGAGATGGAAAAACTGCCCAGTGTGCCTGGAGCTGAATTAGTGTGCCTGGTGCTCACACCCTGGCAATAGAATGTGCAACTGTAAACTGAGGTGCCATGATTCCAGCCGCTAATAGCAAGGAAGGAGTCCAGAATTATGTCAGCACTACTACAAATGATCACATGTGTAGAATAGATTATGTGTGCTGTATCTATAAGAAGCATTTCAAGATCGGCACATGCATATAAATTGCCAGCATGTGCTAGCTTCAGTGCCATTTTGAGAATGCAGCCAGAGAGTGAGCATGTATTACTGTAATACCTAGTTTGTTTATAAGTTTATCTAAGTTAATAAAGCTGCTTGGACAGAACCCACAAAGTCTCGCCTATTGCATTCTGACTAGATATGTGACATGGTGTCTGAACCGGGATTCCAGAGACTGATATCCAGAGCTACAAGGTGCAGAGTTAGCAGTGAAGACAAACTAATGGAAACAAGCATGAAAAAGGACCAGAAACTAACCAAAGGTGATGTAAACATGCACAAATGGTTTATTTTGTAAAAGAAGATAAAATGGAGCATTCCAAGGGCACAAACTGCATTATTAAACAAGCAAGAGGCACAAAAAGGTATATTAATTAAACAAAATGTTTAACATTAATATAATTGATAAAACGATTATCAGAAAAGCACATAAGGGGTTTGGAATTACCTTGGAAAAGCAAAACTGGCATGTTTAAAGTAAAATGAGCACAAGAAAAGTATAATGGGCATGAAAAGAGATTAAATGAGCAAAACAAATATAATAAGGGCAAACAGGGCACATTAAGTATAAATAAAGCAAGGCAACTGCAAGTGTTTTGGTAAAGTACTGTGTTTTGGCATAACTACTATTTTGCATTGTATTCAGGGCATAGCTGGAGTTATTTGAAGTATCTCAAAGTGTGTAAAATTGCTTACAGTGTGTCCTTATTACTGTGCATTTACTCTGAAGAGTTTATTTGTGTGCAAAGTGCAACTATTTCATGAAGTAGGGTCAAAATACAGCCATTTCAAAAAGTTTCTTGTGCTGGGTGTGGCTATTTGCAAAGTGCTGCTATTACAGAGTGTTTCTTCCACTGTACAGAGTTATTTAGCAAGGTACCGCCATTTTGGGAAAATTTCAAGGTGCTGTGTACTGTTTATTCGAAAAGCACAATGACTTCAAAATGTTTCTTGCTCTGAGCTTCTTCTGCCCAGTTTATTTGCACAGTGCAGTTATTTTGAAATGTTTCTTATACTGATAAGAGGTGATTTCTTACAGTACAGTAACTTCAAGAGTATTACAGTGCACAAGAGACTTATTTTGCAAAGTTCAGTTATTCAGTCTTGCTGTGCTATTGGGCAAAGTTGCAGGAAATGACATAAATTTCGGGTGTATATCTAAACATCGAATGCTGAAAACTTTAGATATCAAAACCTTGAACTTGAAAGATCGAAGACTGAAAATATCGAAGCCATGGAACATTGAATTCTTTCCCAGGGAAAGAATTTGGTGGGCCATTTCCACGGCTTTGCTATTTCCTCCACTGTGGTGCGATCTTGGAGTTGGTATATTTAAGTAGGGGGATGTGAGGGGCACAGCTCCCACATTGGGGGGTGTGAGGGGGGTGAAGCTTCCCACATTAGAAATAGTTTGTAATGTTCGTGTGTTTTTCATTTTGTACTGGAACAGCGATTTGTTTCCCCAGGGAAAATAAATGCTACTGTCAGTCTTCGACGTTTTTAGCTTTCGTGGTTTTAGGTTTGATGTTGCAACATTCAAAGTTTTGATACTTCGATGTTATGATATAGACCTTAAATTTCTGGCTTATGTGTATGTGTGTATGTTTGTGCATATTTGCAGAACCCTTCACAGGTACAATGGATACAAAAAGTTTACACACCCCTGTTAAAATGTCAGGTTTTTGTGATATAAAAAAATGAGACCACAATAAATCATTTCAAAACATTTCCCACATTTAATGTGACCTATAACCTGTACAATTCAATTGAAAAACAAACAAATCTGTTAGAGGAAAAATATAAAAAATAAAAAAACATACAATACGTTGGTTGCATAAGTGTGCACACCCTTAAACTAATACTTTGTTGTGTGTGCAAACCCTTAAACTAATACTTTGTTGAAGCACCTTTTGATTTAATTACAACATTCATTATTCTTGGGTAGGGGTCAATCAGCATGACACATCTTTGCTTGCAATATTTGCCCACTCTTCCTAGCAAAAGTGCTCCATATCTGTCAGATTGCGAGGGCATCTCTTGTGCACGGCCCTCTTCAGGTCACCCCACAGATTTTCTATTGGATTTAGGTCTGGGCTCTGACTGAGCCATTTCAAAACTTTAATTTTCTTCTGGTGAAGCCATTCTTTTGTTGATTTGGATGTATTATTGGGATCATTGTTGTGATGAATGGTGAAATTCTTCTTCATCTTTAGCTTTCTAGCAGATGCCTGAAGGTTTTGAGCAAAAATTGACTGGTATTTGGAACTGTTCATAATTCCCTCCACTTTGACTAAAGCCCCAGTTTCAGCTAAAGAAAAGCAACCCAAAGCATGATACTGCCACCACCATGTTTCACTGTGGGGGTGGTGTTCTTTTGGTGATGCGAAGTGTTGTTTTTGTGCCAAACGTACCTTCTGGAATTGTGGCCAAAAAGTTCAACCTTGGTCTCATCAGATCATAACACATTTTCCCACATGCATTTGTGAGACGATGTGTTGTTTTGCAAATTTTAGCAGGGACTGGATGTTTTTATGTGTGAGAAAAGGCTTCCATCTTGCAATCCTACCCCCATAGTCCAGACATATGGAGAATACAGGAGATTGTTGTCACATGTAGTATGCAATCAGTATTTGCCAGAAATTGCTGCAGCTCCTTCAGTATTGCTGTAGGTCTCTTGGCAGCCTCCCTGACCATTTTTCGTCTTGTCTTTTCATCAATTTTGGAGGGATGTCCAGATCTTTGCAACATCAATGGTGTACCATATTTTCTTCACTTTTTTGATGATTGTCTTCACTGTGTTCCATGGTATAGCCAATGCTGTGGAAATTTTTTGTACCCTTCTCCTGACTGGTACTTTTCAACAATGAGATCCCTTTGATACTTTGTAAGATTGCTGTGAACCATGACTTTTGCTGTAGAAGGTAACTGAGTAAATGTCAGGAAACCCTACTAGGACACCTGAACTTTATTTGGGGTTAATCAGAGTCTCTTTAATTGATGACAGGTGTGTACCCAAGATGACTGAATGCTGTAATTAAATCAAAAGGTGCTTCAACAAAGTATTAGTTTAAGGGTGTGCACAAACAACAAAGTGTTAGTTTAAGGGTGTGCACACTTATGCAACCAGCATATCGTACTTTTTTTATTTTTTATATTTTTCCCCTAACAGATTTGTTTTTCAATTGTATTTTACGGGTTATAGGTCACATTAAAGGTGAGAAAAGCTTTGAAATTATTTATTGTCATCTCATTTTTAATATCACAAAAACCTGGCATTTTAACAGGGATGTGTAAACTTTTTATATCCACTGTATGTGTTAATATGGCAGACAGATTTTGAAAAATATCACCATTTGTATTTGATCAGAATATTGCAAAGAATTGGAGAATATCTGAGAAAGAGTACAATATTTTTATAAAAGCAGCTTATTCTGATAAAGATGCATGCACCAGGACATTCATTTTACTAAACCTAGCTGGGTCAGAGGCCATTAAAAGAGAGTGTTCATTTGAGTATGCACCAGCAGTATGTGAGGGAGAAGGTGAAAACTGAATCAAGGGAAGACCCCAAGTGTTTGAAATGCAAATTCAGGGAAATGTGTAACCCCCAGACAAATATTACATTAGAGAGTAATTTGTTATACACAAGAGATCAGAAACCAGGGGAAACAGTTGCAGCTTATATTACTGAGCTGAGAAACAAAGCTAAAATTTGCCGGTTTGGTGACTTAAAAGATGAGTTAATAAAGGACAGGTTTGTGCGTGGTATTAATGGTACTACTGTGCTTTGTCACCGTGATTTAATGCTAAGCAAGGCTATTGAGATTTGTCAAATCCATGAAGTTACAGAAAGGTACACAAATATGTTTGCAAGTGATAAGAACATGGTTTCATCAGGGTCTAGAGCAAATGTAGACAGTGTGCAACACATGGCAAGCAAAAGCAGGCCTAAGCACATAGCAGCCACAGCCCCTGCTGGTTCACCAGGGAAACCACACAGTTTTCCAACAAGTTCTAAGAAAGGAGCGTGCTCAGTCCAGTACAAGCATGAGTCAGTAAAACCCAAATCCAGCTTTATTGTTAACTATCACAATTGTGGTGCCAATTATGAGTCTAAGAGAGAGAAATGCTTAGCATTTGGTCAGAAATGCCACACATGTAAAAAATTGAACCATTTTCAAAGGTTTTGCAGATCAAGTAAACCTCACACAGTTATAAAGAAGGGTCACTAATATAGAGGTGCAATTCTACTTTCTACAGCGATGGTGTATCAATAATTGGTGAAAAGGTTGATGCAATGAATTTGTTGGCAAATAATGAAGTGTTTTGTACTGTCCAGATCAATGGTAAATTCGCTGTGCTCAAAGCAGGCACTGGTTCAAAGTGTAACGTTATGTCAGTAGACACTTTTGCTAAGGTGAGAACTAATGAACAACTCAGTGCAGCTAGTTATGCAAAACTTCTTGCTTGTAGATGTGAAGAAATTCAAACTGAAGGCTCAGTAGTGCTTTCATGTTATTTGGCCAGGGACTGATACAGCTTGTTATTCTATGAGTCCGAAGACCTGTGCAGTCATTATTAGGTTTCAGAAACAGTTTGAGAATTAATGTGCTTTCTTTTACCAAATAATGTGTCTTAACTTCTACTTCCATTCCCGATGATGTTCCTGATGTCCCTAAAGTTGAACATTCAGCAGAGACAGTTCCAGTTGCTAGATCAAATTCTAATTTGTATGTCACATGATTTGGTGGCATTTCCAGACCTAGTGTGAAATACACAGCAACCTGGACATAATTGTTTATATGTATTTAGTTCTGTATAATTGCATGACAAATAATTATTTGTATTGATTTCATGTCAATTAATGTCGCCAGCATTGCATGAGATTTGTGAAAGATGGAAGATGTAGAATAGAGTATGTTTGCTGTATCTTTAAGAAGCATTTCAAGGTCTGCATGTGCATATAAATAGCCAGCATGTCCTAGCTTCAGTGCCATTTTGAGAGTGCAGCCAGAGAGTGAGTATGTATGAGTGTAATAGCTAGTTTGTTTATAAGTTTATCTAAGTTATAGTTATTAAGCCTCAATCCTGATGTGTTTGTATATAGTAAAGCTGCTTGAACAGAACCTTCAAAGTCTCGTCTATTGTATCCTGACTAGACGAGTGACAACATGTGACAAACTTATGACACACTTGCTACCTACCATTTGTTTTAATTAGCAAGTTATCAGCTCCCACTAGCTAGATCCTAGTGAAGTAGTTGGCCCTGCTGAACAGCATAGCCTTACCAGAACTCTAGCTCTAACTCTAAAACTAATGCCTCTTCCTTAACCCTAACCCTAGCATTTCCAAACCTAACCCAAAAGTCCGCTGTTGCTTCTTAAAGCTCTGCACACAGATCAAGGTAGGCTAGACCCTCTATCCACTTATCATCTGCAATTATCCATGCCATTTTTAGCAACATTCATCAACTTTACGCTGTCAGGTGTTGAGGCTTGTCATGGTGCACAATCTGAAATCCATGTTCTCCTAGCTCTAAGCCAAAAACTCCTTCCTATTGAATAAAACCCAAAGTCTCCAGTCTCTCCCTAATCCTAAACTCTCCTTCCATTCTTTAAACCTGAATCTATCCCCTCCCTTAAGCTAAATCTCTCCCCCTGAGATCACTGCCTGAAACCCTAACTTGCACTCCCATCCTCTCCCATTCTCTCCCCAGGGCTGCCACAGCATAGGATCATAGGATCATGGGAGGTTAGGTTAATGACTCTAGGGCCCTTAAAAGCCTAGACAAGTTTTACCCTTATTTCCATGATCAGCACCTATATCCCTTGTCCAAGAGGGACATAGGTGGAACCCCTGAGATATATTTACGGTTACTCATACAATTGTCCATATTGCGTTTGAAGAGGGAAAATGAGGATCTCTGCTTGACATGAAGTGGGAGTCTGTTACAAAGGTGTGGTAACCTCTGGGAGACAAATCTGTCCCTCCAGCAGGTTTTATTAATGTCACATACCAGGTTAAGGCCATTAGAGCGAGTAACCTATGCACAATTTGACTTACGGATATGCAGCATTTCCAATAAAGCAGGGTCAAAGATTACCTTATATACAAGGCAGAGATTGCCTCTGAGTAGTCTGTATGAAACAGAGTAAAGTGACTGTGATTTCAGATGATCCTCATAGGACGGATGCTGAAGACCTTGAATTTTCCTTGTGAGGAACCTTTGTGGTCTCTCCAATTGCTGAAGGTGCTTGGAAAAGCACATAGCAAAAGGGACATTACAATCAGTTATTTGCCTGATGAGGGAAGAGTACAGGGAGGTTATAACTTCTTTTCTTTCTGGGGGCAATGCCCTTACTTATGAGATAAGCAATATAGAATGCCCTTCTTAACACTGTGCAGACATGGTGATCATAGGTAAGGTTGCTGTCAACCTGTGTGTCCAGGTCTCTCACCCCTGAATGCATACTTAAGATGTTGTTATTGATGTGGTAGTTAGGAGGAACATCACTCATACTGATGTTGGCTAAACGTGGCTACTGTGTTCTGGTAAGGTATGGCAAATACATTCTCACCCCATGGTTGCTGTACCTCTCCTGAGCATGTAGTTTCAGTGTGAGTATCCTGCTATGCTAGACACATGACATCAGAGTTGCGATATACTGGTATCTAAGTGCCTGGGACTATGGTGTTTGTAGTAAACTCTTTAGGTATTATTGATGTGTATAGATCTAATAAAATGGCTATTTGGAAGATACTATTAAGGAATTATCTTACTGCGGACTAAGTTGCACTACCAAAAAAATATTTTACTTAAGACTAATTTGTCCATCAGGAATTTACGGGAATTTAAGTGGTTACACTAAGGCTACAGAGTTTATATTCTAATTTTGAGAAGGATCACTTGTGACTATGAAGTCTAACATAGACAAACAATGGCATGCACAGCAATTTAAAGTGTAGCAAATAAGTTCACAGCCACTCAAGTTACAGACTGCACTGTACTACTGAACACACGGCTTTCTCTCACAAAAAGAAGACAATTCAGTTCAACCGTATAATGAAAACAGAAAAGTTTGCCCAATAATTACTACTAGTACAAATTTATAAATAAGACATAATTTCCCTTAGTTAAATTTGGTAAATAATGAGGAGGGTAGATTGAGTGCTGTAAATTGCAATCCGAGTAGCAGCTGTTTGCTCTATTAGCTCTGAGCAATACAAATAAATGAAAATAAATGGCATACAAATTTTGATCATGATCCTGCCACTGTGATGTTGTCCAGACTAGATTGTCTTTGAGGATCTGTGTGTCTACAGTGCAGCTAATGGTGGCTCTAAGCTTGCATTCATCCATACTTGCTCAGACAGTGGCTTTTAATGTCAAACTTGACATCGGAGAACTGCATGACAAGTAGAAGCTATTCACAAACCCCACTGATGACAAGTCATTTGAAGGGTAAAGTGCCACTAACTTTAATAAGATTTTTCCCTATTACTGAGCCAGATGGCAATTCAGAATGTAACATAATTATTTGCACTGAGTTTGATAAAGTTTGTTGATGATGCTCAGTTGGGGTTAGTGTTAGAAGCCTTAGCTAAATCTATGTAAGCTGTGTGCACGGACATACCCCAGTGGCAGCTGGTGACTTCAAATCAAAGGGGGGCTGCAGGAGACAGTCGAATGGGTGGGGCCAATGGGAATGGATGTGGCCAACTTAAAAGGGGTAGGGCTATGGTCAAAACCACAAAAACTGGGACTTTACATATTTTGCCCTGGGTGTCAAACCATCATTATGAGAGTCCAATCAAGACAAAATGAAGTGTAGAAGAAAAAAAGATGTCAATGCATTGGCTACATGACAGCTTACTTAATATCTAGATGGAAACAAAAAGGTTGTGAGGCATGAAAAAATAAATTACCTTTTAAATACATTACTGGAATGCCAGTCAAAATCAAGTATAAAAAATCAAGCAGCACTCAACTCAAACTGCTTCTCCTTGCACTACAGTTCTAATTATAATTTATATTAAGCTTTATAAAAGTACCAAGTAGCATGCTGAAAGTAGCAATCGCCATGATACCCCCACTTGTAAAAATGTTTCTTATCCAAAAAAAACCTGCTGCCTGACAGCTATCTACTTGTTTCATGGGGAAAACATGGTGAAAGTAAAAAAAATGAACAACAAACAAGAAACAAGCTCAAGATAAATTGTTTAAATGATTACTGCACAGGTCATGGACCTCACGTGATTGATTGTCATTCTGTTTAGTTTATGGGTAAAGCCTGCAAAGATGACTGCAAGTCTCCCACAAATGTAATGAGCTTCTGAAAATACTGCAATCCTGTCCTTTATTACAAATCCTGTCATATGCATTTCAGTACCTAAGGCTGATATGCTATCTAGTTATGTAAATATTCTCTGCATGGCAACAACAAAAAGGCTTTCAATGTTGGTAATTCTTTAACTGTATGCTTATTAAAGCCTGCTTGCATCTTACAGTCTCAGACAAGCTTACCTGATGATCATTAAAGCATTGCTTCTTAAACACAGAGCAACAGGGACTGCAACAACATGCATTTTCTGAATAATAAGAAGCATAAATCAAAAGTATAAAATATAACAGAAAACCAAAACATTCTGCAAAATCAAGGACAGATCAAGGACAGATGAAAAGCCACTGTAGTACTTATGTCTACCTTGGATGGGGGGATACTCTGCACAGTTACACTGCATAACTGCTCCTTGCCTTGCTTAGACACATCCAGAGTCACTACATGGGGGAGTGGGGTGCAACAAGTATGTCAATATTTTAAATGTTTCTGGCTGCCGGTGATGGCCCTGACACATTTGTCATACCTGTCTACCTCAGAGCAAGAAATCTGGACAAAGCCATAAATAGAAGTGGGAAGAAGGCCCAAAAAATAAGGACAATTTTTAAATATTGCTCTTATAAACTTAGAAAGATAATAGAATAGTAGGTCTTGCATTAGTATGAATTTTCTGAAAGGTATGAAATCTGAAACTCAAATGTCTCTCTGTTATACCTAGGGAACTTAAAATCCATTAGGCAGGACCTGCAGTTCACTGACTCACTCTATAGTGCAGCTGATTTCCTGTAAGGCCTGTTCATAATAAACTGTGTGTAGTTTCTGACTTTTGAGATATCCAAGTTAAACAAACAAAACTCAAGTATGGACAGCAGAGGAACATCAAGCTAATTATGAAAAAAATGTGTAATAATAGTAATGCTTCAATTACATAACTTTTCTCTTCTTCACAAATTTTAACAAGTTACTTCATTCAGCTGAAATACCTGTGTCATTTAACATTTAAGCAGACACTAATTACGTTCCAAACAGACATAACTTTAAATATGCAGCGAAAATCTTTCAAAACACATACAATCATTCTGAACATGTTAACTTGGTATTCCTTCTAAGAATAAGGAAAAAAAAAGATACAAGATGACGTACTCTGACTGAAAATCTTGTGGTGTCATGAACTGCACCCCCAGATTGTCTTCCATGTTGCCATTCTCACTAACTGGGACAGGACCCTAATCTGCCATCCTTCAAGTCCTCAGGCGCTATACTGTGCACTTTTCTTTTTAATTAGGCCATCCAGCAGTTTGGCCAATATACTTCCATCCCATTCATCACAAAATGGACTTAAGTTTGCTTCCATGTGATTACATTGTCTACATTTTCTTCAAGTTCAAATTCAACGTTGTTAAAGTGCTTGTATCGAAGCACTATCAGAAATAAAAACACATAAATAAAGGCAAATAAAATAACTAGCAAAACATCATTCAATAAACAATGCACAAACAAAAGCAATGCTGATACTAAAACACTGCTGATAAGCAACATAAACTATTAAATACTAATTTCTCTGAATATTTTCTTATTGGCATCAGCAGTTAACTTAAGGGTTTTGTGCAGTGGAGGCTTGACTTTTTCAGGGGCTTTATGTCCTCTACACTATTGACCACCTGGCCGAAGGGATGAGAGACATCACATCTTTCATTTTGCAGAAAGTTGGGAGGTTTGGCTCACTTACTCTTGTATCTCTCATGGCAGCCTATGTGTGAACCTCATTAGACATACCCAGTGATGTGTGAACTTCTGTTTATCCTTCTAATTCTGGCTACTAAGTATGAATGCAATACTTAGTGCACGCATTTCATGCTGTCATTCTGTCTGCTGCTACACCTACTCCCCACTAAGTGCCAAGCTGCCTCCCTCACCCCACCCCACCCCACAAGAGGTGAACTGGTAAAAGATGCTCACTCCCATCCTTTCTTCCTGGCTTCCCCTAGTACTTGAGTCACTAACAGATCCCAGGTCATATGGGTCTCAGTCAGGATTTCATCCCACTGTTCCAGAGAGCCAGCAATAAATTCTATAGTCAACATCATACATTTTACTCAAATAAGTTTTGCTTTCCAGTGAAGGAATGGAGTTCAAAATGTAAGCCTCGGTTCACATGGTGATAAATATATGCCATTTTAAAAACTCTCACCAAACAAAAGACAGCAAACAGACTGATGAAACACAACAGTTCCAAACAACAAGGAAAGAGATGCCAGCGGATAAACCTTAACGCTTAATTTTATTAGCAGGCACAAATGCAACCAGCGTTTTCACCACCTGAAACAGGAAGCTTCATCAGAGGTACAAAACAGCGTGAGAGAGCGCTTTAAATAGCAAATTAAAAATCCGTAATCATGATGGAAAATTGTATGTGTTACATGTAGTTAAAAATCAATTTTTAATTTTAACCGAATCATTAATAAACAAGTAACTATACAGTAAATATTATAACTTCTCACATAGCAAATAATAAATCAACTAAACATAAAAAACTAATACATTTAAACTTGCTTAGGGTGTTAAAAAAATAAAATAAAATAAACTTCTAAAAAGTCACAATTAAGTGATTAAATCCAGTTTGCACCCTACTGCTAGGAAGCATGATTATAAAATGTCTAAATAAGTATTAAAATGTCTAAAAAATATATTATTAGACAATCTCAATAGTATGTAAATTTATTTTTATTTTTATTTTTATTTTCAGGCTGCCTGAACAACACTAGACCAATATAAAAACAGGCCTTAAATCAGATAGTCCATTACAAATGGAAACAGGCAAAAAAATATATAAGAAATGTGAAAATACATTTCTCATGACCTCAAATTTTGAAAATATGTATATATATATATATAAAATAAGTAAAGAACATAAACATAACGAGTTGGCTTAGGTGTTGGAAATTTGGGTATAGTACCAGAGAGAATATAAATGTGTACCCATAGGACACAGTTGGAGTAAGTAAAAGGGTAAAAAAGGGGGGTCTTTATAATATCACCTCATGTGTGACTTAAGTTTCAGATAAGGTGCTATGTTACAGCTTTCATTTAAGCCGGGGGCACTAAAGGCATTCAACTTAAGCTGCCATAAAAGCTCGCGTACCTCCAACAACAGGGATAAAGGACCCTCTCTAACAGACCCAGGTAGATGGTCTATACCCATAAATACGAAAGAATGATCTGGGAATAAGTCAATGTGCTTGGCCAAAGCGTTCTCACTTTTTCTGTTTCTGATCGCATAAATATGCTGATAGATCCTGTCCTTAAACCTTCTATCGGTCTTACCGATATAGAAGGCAGGACAACATGAACAGAAAGCTATATATATAATAGACTTTGTGTTGCAATTTATTCTATGGCCAATAGTAAATTTCTTGTTTCCCTCTACTGAAAAAAGACTACCTGTTTTGATGTAGATACAATAGTTGCAAGAACCACAGGAAAAAGACCCCTTAGTTCTAAAAGAGGTAACTCCAAGTGAACTAGTTTGGAGGAGGTCCTTAATGTTTCGCCCTCTTCTAAAAACCATAAATGGTTTTTCACCAAGTTTCTCAAGAAGAGAACCATTACTAGCAATGAAGGCCCAATTCTTATATAAAATGTCTCGTATTTGAGTAGAATTCACGTTAAATGTTGAAATAAAACTACATGGAGTCACCTTAGTAGGAGTACTTTCTGGGCTGCCAACAACAGGGCTCACACTCACTACCTTAAATGGCTCGTCTTCACATGTGGGTGATGGAGTGGACGACAAAAGTGG
The DNA here is from genome assembly GCF_019279795.1 of Protopterus annectens. Taxonomy (NCBI): domain Eukaryota; kingdom Metazoa; phylum Chordata; order Ceratodontiformes; family Protopteridae; genus Protopterus; species Protopterus annectens. The sequence continues at coordinate 1,905,717,528 of NC_056726.1, forward strand.
TTTATAAAAGCCCCTGGATCTTTTATGTCTTACTTCAACAATTAAGTCGTCAATCAAACCATGCAGATAACCCCTATTAATGAATAAATTCCTTAAAGTCTCACATTCAAGTAGAAAATCCTCTAATTCACTGCACATACGGACAGCTCTCACAAGCTGTCCCTTTACAATCGCTCTTTTTTGTTTAGGAGGATGTGAACTGGAGAAATGGAGAAAAGAATTTACATAGGTGTCCTTCCTATAAATCACAGATCTAAGTGGGCAAGGTTGGCTATTTCTAAATAACTTGACATCCAAGTAGTTCATTACATAACTGCTCATGGCAGCCTATGTGTGAACCTCATTAGACATACCCAGTGATGTGTGAACTTCTGTTTATCCTTCTAATTCTGGCTACTAAGTATGAATGCAATACTTAGTGCACGCATTTCATGCTGTCATTCTGTCTGCTGCTACACCTACTCCCCACTAAGTGCCAAGCTGCCTCCCTCACCCCACCCCACCCCACAAGAGGTGAACTGGTAAAAGATGCTCACTCCCATCCTTTCTTCCTGGCTTCCCCTGGTACTTGAGTCACTAACAGATCCCAGGTCATATGGGTCTCAGTCAGGATTTCATCCCACTGTTCCAGAGAGCCAGCAATAAATTCTGTAGTCAACATCATACATTTTACTCAAATAAGTTTTGCTTTCCAGTGAAGGAAAGGAGTTCAAAATGTAAGCCTCGGTTCACATGGTGATAAATATATGCCATTTTAAAAACTCTGATAAAGCTTAAAAATCATCGCTATCTTTACAATGTGAAAATAATTTAGGATTGACTTTGACATCATGCTTATAGCATTCACTCCTGATATTCACATATCCCTGGCAAAAGGCAAGCATTTCTCTCTTGTACTGGTGTGCTCTGACTCACCTTTTTCTCCATCATAGCTAGTTCATGCTCTCTATCTCTGTTTGTACTTTTTGGCTTCCACCTCGGTTCATGCATCTTCAGCTTCTCTGTGCTACCTTTCTAGTATCATCTCAAGCTCTGCTGAGCTGTATTAATCTCTAACGTCTTCACCACATTCTGCATTCTAAAGTTCTCTGGCTGGGAACTAGTTTGGACAGACACACACACACACACACGCACACACATAAACACACACACACACACACACACACACATGCACACATACACACACACCCTGAGCTGACTTTCCCAGAACTGGAATAAATAACACCACTGAGTTCAAACTGCGAGCTGACTTACTTAATAAGTACCTGAAGCTCCTGGGCCAGTTTCTCTGTCCTCATCCCAGAATAAATAACATCATGGAGTTCAAACTACCTTCCCGGGCCAGTTTCCTAAGTAGGTGCT